>NC_060952.1:17200540-17205759 GCF_022045245.1 Lucilia cuprina
TTTATTAATATTCGTATTGTTTATTTTAAATTAATAAATATATTTTCTTTGAGTTAAATAAATCCTCGTATTATTTTTTTTATTGTTTACAAAAGCCGTCTTGACAATTTTCAGAAGTGGGATGAACAATTAATTTCGCGATTTATAAACGTGTGAAGGAGAACTTTAATTGCTTCATTGTTGCTGTTGTTGGGTGTTTGCAAAATTTCCGTTGAATTTTGTATATGCATGTCGCTGTTTGTATGTATTGTTTTGTCTCTACGTTTTCATTTTGTTCTGCCGCAGTAGACGTCGTTTCGTGGAAAAACTGTAACGGACAATAAATTAGAGAGAAGCAGTTTTAAATTTCGTTGGAAAAAAGGAAAACGAATTTATTGAATAAGTACAGTTCATGGCACCTGGTCGTAATATTGAAGAAATGAAAGTCGATGAATTGAAGAAACGGTGCAAACAAATTGGTTTACCAACGTCTGGTAATAAACAACAACTAATCGATCGTCTGGAGGAGTATTACTCAGAAGAACATTTTTCCAGTTTTACCAATGGATCGCAATTATTGGATAGGGTACATGCTTTGGAAAAGAGTTTAGTCGAACTACGTGATAAAGGTTTTTATCCTGCCATTGTGTCATCGCCAAAGGCAACAACGACTAAGAATATTGATGTACAAGCTACGTGTACAAATGTTTTTTCACCAATAAGCAGCATTACACATGTTACTCAACCACAGGTTAATGATAATGTGCACCCGACTGTTACTTTTTCCTTGCCATGTTCATTGGAATCACCAACTACTCTCGTATATTCTACTAGTGGACAGCCGTATAACCCGATTTCGTGTGTTTCTGCAACACAAACGAGTAACTCGACTACGTGTGCTTCTAGAGTGCAGCCGTATAACCCACTCACGAATGTTGCAACAACACAGCCGTATAACCCGATTTCGTGTGTTTCTACAACACAAGCGTATAACCCGACTACGTGTGCACCTTCAGCACAACCTTATAACCCGATCGCAAGTGTTTTTACAACACAGCCGTATAATTCAACTACAACACAAACGTATCACCCGACTACTCGAGTTTTTACAACACAGCCGTATACTCCGACTACAACACAAACGTATAACCCACCGACTAATGCTGCGTTTATGGCACCTACATGTAATTCACCGTTTACCGCACCACCGCCAACACAACCGATCCGGTACTCGTCGTATAACCCGTATAACAATGTACACGAGATAATTGGTCTGTTACCGGATTTCAACCCATCTGTTGAAATATCTTTGAACTCTCAACAGTTTATTAGACGAATTGATAGTCTTAAGCGAGCCTATAATTGGGATGACCAAATATTATTGTTTGCAGTGCAACAGAAGTTAAGTGGTCCTGCAAAATACTGGATTGATTCCACAGTGGAAATATTTGTTACGTGGGCCGATTTTTGTGCGAAATTTTTGAGAGATTTTCCAGTTACTTCAAATGTGGCCGATGTCCATATCGAAATGGCAAACACCAAACGCGGGAATAATGAATCTCCGCAGGACTACTTTTATAAAATGGTTGCTATAGGGTCTAAGGCATATCTTCCCGAATCTGCAATAATACGTCATATCATAAACGGTATAAATGATCCCGATCTTAAGAGAAAAATATCCAACAACTATCAGACGTGCAACGATTTATTGAAGGATATAATTATTTATTGCAATTATAATGAGATTAAACATGCAACCAATGTGCCAAGGAGGATTTTACCTGTGGTGGCTACACCAACCAATAAGAAGAATATCGATGCTAAGGGCGAACAACATGTGAAATGTTTCAACTGTTTTAAATTAGGCCACTACTCCGTAAAGTGCCCTGAACCGCAACGTAAGCCCCGCTGTGACAATTGCAAACGAACGACACATGCAACCGATAAGTGCCCTGAAAAAGCTGGACCAAAGGGAACGGTGAATAAGATTGATGATGTTACACCAGAACTTGTGGGTGGTAAAAGTAACGTGATTATTAAGAGAGTGAAGATCAATGGAAACACGACAAATGCTTTTGTTGATCCTGGTAGTAACCGATCGTTAGTTGGGGAATCTTATGCCGCCATAGTGGGTAATATTGAGGATACTCACATTTTGCTGGAAGGTTTTGCTGGTGGTCAATATGTATGTACCGGACAAATTGAGGCATCCGTTGAAATTGATGGGAATAGTGTTGTGAGTAATCTACTTGTTGTAGACGACAATTTTATGAATGAGAAGGTGCTGTTGGGCTGTGACATATTGTGTGGAAAGGGTAAACGGTTGATTATAGAGGACGATGCTTGTCGATTGGAGAAAGTAGATAACGTCAACCACTCTCCTACACTAATACCGACTGAGGTGGAAAAACTCAAACTCGTGCTTTTGAGATATCATGAATGTTTTGCTGGTAATACCTCCGAGATTGGTAGGTGTAACGTGGCCAAGTTGGAAATTAACCTGGAATCTGATTCACCAATTCAAATGAAACCATATCGTGTTCCATTTGCCAAACGTGCCATTTTAACAGGTATAACGAATGACCTTCTACGAAACGATATAATACGACCGTCGGAATCAACTTACGCTTCACCTGTTGTTTTAGTGGCCAAAAGTAATGGCGAGCATCGCATGTGTGTCGATTACCGCCAACTCAACTCAATCACGAATAAGATGCCATACCCTATGCCTATCATGGATGAACAATTCACCCAGCTGGCCGACAACAAATATTTTACAACTTTGGATTTAAGAATGGGGTATCATCAAATTGAAGTTCACGAGGACTCAAAAAAATTCACAGCGTTCGTTACGCACGACGGACATTTTGAGTATAACCGCATGCCGTTCGGGCTCGTCAATGCCCCGGCTGTTTTCCAGTCTATTATGGACAAACTTATTTCGAAGATGGGCAATGGAGAGATATTAGCGTACCTGGACGACGTGGTCATTCCAAGCAAAACCGTAGAAGAGGGTCTTTCTCGCCTTGAACGATTCTTTGAAATTCTAGTGGAAGCTGGTCTTACGCTTCGGTTTGATAAGTGCATTTTTCTGGCGACGAAAATTTCATACCTGGGACACTCAATCGATGAAAATGGTATCCAACCAGGCGACGTTAAAACAAGTGCCATCCGAAATTTTCCCGTACCGAACAATATCACGGAAGTTAGAAGATTCCTGGGCTTAACTGGGTTTTTCAGAAAGTTTGTCCAAGACTACTCGTTAATAACTAAGCCGATCACGAAACTATTACGGAAAACCGAAACTGTTTTCACCTGGGGCCCAGATCAACAAATGGCATTTGATAAACTCATCGGAATACTTACGAGTCAACCCGTACTAGCGTTATATAATACCAAATCCCAACACGAAGTTCACACCGATGCAAGCAGTTTGGGTCTCGCCGGTATTTTATTGCAGTCCGATGATAAGGTCAACTGGAAACCCGTTTTCTATTTTAGCCGACACTGTACCGATGCTGAAAGCCGCTATCATAGTTACGAACTTGAAGTCTTGGCTGTGGTGGAATCACTTGATCGCTTTCGTATTTATCTGCTTGGCAAGCCATTCCGTCTCGTGACTGATTGTTCTGCTGTCGCGAAGGTGAAGAATGACAAAGAACTTAAACCCAAAATAGCTAGGTGGTGGTTAAGACTACAAGAGTACGATTTCACTCTAATACACCGTGAGGGCCGGCGCATGTTACATGTAGACGCCCTAAGCCGAGCTCCCGATATGCCACCAGTGGAAATAGAGCCAGACTATATAATGAAAATTACTGCCGACTTGGATGACTGGATAGTCACTATGCAATTGGGTGATGAAAAACTACAGAAGATTATTTCCGTTTTACGTGGAGATCGGAAAACCGACCAGGATAAACAGATTAAGATGGAATTCTGCATGCGCAACGGTAGACTTTATCACAAAGAAGAAGACGGTCCAAAGTTGGTAGTGCCTAAGAGCATCCGTTGGAGAATCGTAAAATTTTCGCACGACGATATGGGGCATTTCGGCTTGGAGAAGACAATTCAAAGGATACGACAGAAGTTCTGGTTTCCTAAAATAAGAAAATACACCAAAGACTACATCGCCAGTTGTATAAATTGTTGCTATAATAAGGCTCACGCTGGGAAGTCAGAAGCTCGTTTACACTACGATGAAGTCGAACCAGTTCCCTTCCAAACAATACACATTGACCATTTGGGTCCATTTACTAAAAGTAAACGGGGCCAATGCTACATAATTGCCATATCTGATGCATTCAGTAAATATCTGGTAGTCAAAGCCGTCCGTAGTACAAAATCGTTACCCGTTATCAACACCTTAAATGAAATGACGTCGTATTTTGGCCTTCCAAAACGTATCATTAGCGATCGTGGTACGGCATTTACCTCAAAGGTTTTTGAGGAATTTTGTGCTCACAACTCTATCAAACATGTAAAGACAGCCGTACGAACACCGAGAGCGAATGGACAGGTTGAGCGTGCCAACCAATCAATACTCAACTATATCCGAACAACCGTTGAAAACCCGAAGGACTGGGACTTAACACTACGAGAACTCCAGTGGACTGTAAATTCGCAAATAAATTTAACAACTGGATTCTCACCTAATGAATTAGTTTTCGACTTCAAGCTGCGGGATGTAGTGCAAAATTATCTGGTCGCAGCCATACATGACGACATTGATGAAGATTCGTTGCCAATAACCGAGAAGCGAAACATTGCAGCTAAGAATATTCAACAAGAGCGCGAAAAGTGGGAGAAGCATTTTAATGCGAAACACGCCGCCCCGAAGCAGTATGCCGAAAACGACATCATTGTATTGGAAAACGAAGCACCCGCCACAGGAGACTCACGTAAACTTGAGCCGAAATTTCGAGGCCCATATATTGTGGCTAAAGTCCTTGGAAATGACCGGTATCTAATAGAGGACGTGCCGGGAGTTCAGGTCACCAACCGAAAGTTTTCTTCTGTGTATTCAGCAGATAAGATGAAACCATGGTGTAATAGCTGTCCCACCTTGGATGAACCTTCCGAAGATGACGACAACGAAATCGAGGACGATTTGGTAGCAGGATAGGCCGAGCTGTCACCCTGTGTTAAGAATACGACTCTGTATTTAATATATTTCGTTTCTGAGTTAGTCAGGAAATTAATATAGAACTGAATTCGCAAGAGAATAGACGCGTGCGCGA
>NC_060952.1:17505859-17673471 GCF_022045245.1 Lucilia cuprina
TATGACTTTTATTAAAGAAGTAGTAACTATCTCATTATTTTAATATATATTTCTAGTTATATTAATACAAAATATATATTTTTAGTTTTGTGCATATTACTTTGTGTGTACATTTTTGTTGCTAATATAATGTGGCAACATTTTTATTTTATATTTAAGTTTTTAATCAAATTATTATACAAATTACATTTTCCAAACTGTTAATTTCAAAAGTAATTAAAGTCATTATTAAATAAAATAGAGAATTTTAATTGAGAATGAAAAGAAGTAAAACAGAAAATAAATTAGGATTTTTAAATTATTAACTCTTCCTTAATTATTAACTCCTAGTTAAATTTGAATTTTTGTTCATCTCATTTCTCACTTAATTCAATGTTATTTCTTACTTTCTTCGAAAATACATTTATTTATATCCTAAAATAAATATTATTTAGTGAGTTGTTGACATGTATTGTTTTGAAATCATATACGAATCGTTCTTAAATCAAACCCTTTTTGGGATTAATTCAATCTTAGTTTTAACTAATTTTGTGTTTAACATTTCTTTTATAGGAGTGAAGTTAGCTTCACTGTTGGTTTAGTATTCTTGTTCTGACGGCTAGAGGTGATGGGTGGTTCTATTTCCACCTCAAGGACTGGTTTAAGAGCGCACAAAAATAGATGTCAGGTTTATTTCTTCAGATTTAAAACTTACTATCTTCACTGGAAACTATTTCTTACTTATTAAAGTTGTTTCATTATTGCGATTACTTTTACCTGGTCTGTGGCTTTTCATAGATTTTTTTTACTCAACCAAATACAAAATGCTCGAGTAGAAAATTCTGAATTTCGGAACAAATTGATCTCAGAGTGAATTTATTTTTATAATCTTCGGAAAAGATTTATTAAAGTATAACCAATATTGAAATATTCCAAATTGTTGACCAAAAAAATAATTAGTACATTTCAAGAAATTTGTTCTCAATTTGAGCTCGATTCGTACTTTTATAAAATAATGTATTTTTAAAATATATTAATTAAATAAGGATGTTCTATAGACCATGTTTTGTAGCAATACTCGGTGCTAATTAACTTACTATATTACAAGACATTGAAGTCGAAGTGCTTTTTTGTACATGGATGGTAGCGTCCATGTACAAGCACCTTGCTCAAATAATTGAGATATCTAATCTCTGAACATGTAAATCATCACTTCCGTTTCCAACCACGCAATTGGGATGACTTAGTTCTTACTCACAGGGCCACACTGTGATATGAACAGAGTTTACTCTGAACATACCTGGATATTTAAGGAAAATTTTATGGTATCACTTGTGTATGATACCTTTCATCCATCATTATTCAGCCCAGCACACTTCTCATTTATCCCACTAATTCATAAGAGAAAAACATATGACACATTTATTAAACGTATACGGGTAGGGTGAGGCCCGCATACCTCACATTCATGCCTTACCATATAGAATTAATACCAACTCATTTCCAACGCTTAGTCCCACAGTCACTCCTCTATGGGGTATCGGTTGTTTCGGCAACAGCACCAAACTTATCCCGAAATATTGATTTTACCTTACATCAGTCTTATAACCGCCACTTACTTACTCTTCCCGTGAATTTGGGTTTAAAACACAGGCACTATGTGAATCCCGAAGGAACCTCAACCAACTGACTAGCCAGGACATAGTCCTGCGGGCATCTGGCCATCCGTAGTACCAGAAAATGTTGTTAGACCTCATGTCAAATAATAACAAGGACAAGCCGATGAGTGAAGAGAAATCACCAGTTTTTAGTACCGACTGGCAGCAAGAATGGATCCATCATCAAGGAAACATGCCCCAGGGACGACTATAATACAAGAAAACAAAAAATTATTTTCTAAAGGAATTTTTGATACCCATCTTTAGTATTGAGAACATAATTTTTAACTGGTAGCAAAATTAGTCCCCGTACCAATTTAGTTTTCTAATGTTCAGTACATTAATGCCCATTGATTAAGAAAAATTCCTATACTACTACCCATATATTTAAAGATGAAATAGATTTTTGCAATGACCTCTGGGGATTCTCGAAGCACAATTTCAAAAACATTGATATAGAGGCCCAAAAATTATTGAGTGAATAAATTTCGTTTCATATATCGAAATGTTATTAACCTTTTTTATTCAAATAAATAATAAATTCACACGGTTTTGATCTAATTTCGCATATCAAAGCATTTATAAATAAGTCATCGTTACAGGTAGATGAAAGTTTAACACATTTCAAATGTGTCATATCATTTATGTTGACTAATTAATAAAAAATGTTTATACAACTTTTAAGACATTCACAAGAAGCAAAAGCAATATTTGCCAATCAAACATCATTTGGTCGATGGTGTCTTTCACACTGCCTTAATTAAAACATGGTCTAAAACACTATACCTTGTTTGTATCAGAATGCATATGCGATAGGCGAGGAAAAAGTATCTTTAAAAATTCGTTGATGATAATTTTACTAAAGTTAGTGGTTACATAATGTTCATAAAATATTTAATAAGTGTGATCTAACCTTGTATTAAGAGATTGGAGAATATATTTTATCAGAAATTTAGAAACCTAGATTTTCTACGCCAATACGGCAGTGTTCGGGTGTTTTCAATTATTTTGCTTTCAGCTTTATCTCTGATTCTTTTAAAAAACTTTTCAAACTGCTTGAGAATATTTATTTGTACGATTAAATTTTGTACATACATACTTACTTACATAAACGGTGGGAACCTAACAGAAGCAAAGATATGAAATATTTATATTTTTGTATGTAAAAATATAATGCAAACTTTATTTGTATGTAGGGAATAAACATAATACTCATACAAACACTACAACTGACTTAAAAACACACACCATTATTCAAACAAATTATTATCCAAATTTCCAAGATATGTTGCATTGATAAGCCAGGCGTAAAACACTTAATGAAGGTGAATTCAACAAAAAAACACACAAGTGCAACAAATTTTTACTACTGCCACACTAAAATGCTTGAAAAAAGTAATAAAAAAAAGAAAAATTCACAAACAAATATAAAAACGCCAATACTCGTAACGGCAACCATAATATTAGGAAAAGTAATACAGAGGAAGAAGCTACTACGAACGCAAGAAAACCAGCCATGTGCAACAAACTATATTACTTGTATAATGAAAGGTAAGAACAAATATTTGTCAGAGATTTTTGTTTTCATTCTACTTCACATTGAAGGCGGTAAATTTTTGGGTTGACTTAAGAAAATCAAGCAAAACTTGAAAAAATAAGTTAATGATAAGAAAAGTTAAACAACAACATGAAACTATAGCAATATTTGTTTAAAAAACTGATGCAACAGCCCAAACAAAAGAACACTAAAACAAAGATTAAACACTGAAAACCATTTCAAATTAATTCTTACGACTCCCTCACATTGTAGTACGTAGTTACTACCAATAAAGAAGAATTGTAGAATTAAAAAAAATAAAACACCGAATACAGAACGCATACCTCAATATCATTGATGTCGAAAAATGCTCGTGTTAGGTATCTTGTCCTCTGGCCTCATTGCTTGTTAAACAAGGAGGCAAATTTTTTTCACCATCTGAATGCCGATCTATTATCAGTTAAGACAAACAGCAGCAGCTATATAGCCGTAACAAAAAAAAATCACCAGCAACAATAACAACATTATGTTTGAAAATAAGAAGCAAGTAGAAGCTGCATACACCACCTTCAATGGTTAAAATTTAATACAACAATATCGAAAAAGAAACGGAATTAATACTCTTTATAGTGTAGTATATGATTACACATAGGGAAATTGTTGGATGTCTTTAAACAGAAAAGCATCTGTACTGTCAAATGTTCCCTTTATAAAGTATTACGTAATATTATATCGACAAGAAGCAGCTACTAAGACCGTGGTACTTTTATAAATACTGGGTGAGTAAAAATTGCAACTCACCACTGTGTATCTTATTCGCAGGTTGCAATTTTTGTACATTAATAAGCCGGTCCATGTTCAAGCACTTTGCTCAAGTATTCGAGCTATGTAATCTCTGACCTTTGCTGTCCCGTTGTTTAACTTCCGTTTACAACCACGAAGATGGGCCTCCTAGAGACGAAATACGAATCTGTCAAATAAGCCGAAAATTTGTTCTTACTCACAGGGACACACTGTGGTAATGCAGTTTATAGTCCCGGCAGACTAGAGGTACTGAGAATTGCAAAACGCAATACAGGTACTAGAGGATTGCAATACTCTGTCATCAAGGAAACATGCCCGGGGAGCCGATATTAATACAATGCCTTGCAATAATTGATTCGGTACAATTAATGATTTCTTCGTTGTTTTTTTCCTTAAAGCATTGATTTAACCTTTTTATTAAACTACAAACCCTATTATGGCCCCATATAGGTATTTTGATACTCGCAATTTCGGATCAAAATAATTTATGAACAAAATATAACAAACACTTTCGAATGACCATGATAAACAGGGAATGCTTTTTTTTGGATATATAAACTATCTTTTCAAAATTAATAACAATATTATTGTCTATATCTAGAAAAAATAACAAAAGTCATTACATATACATACCTACATACATATGTACTTTATATAACAAAAATTTTTGTTAAGTGTAAAAATTTTAAACAACTAACCACCATCTAGCTCTCTTTAAGTTCTACTTTTACTTGCAGGCTGACAATGACTTTTTTATTTCTTTCTTTTATCAAACTGCATTGTAGCAAATTTTCATTCGATGTCTTTTAATTTTTTTGTTTTTTGTAGCGCCCTTTAGCATTATTGAACATGAGCATTAAAACAACATGGTACAAACAATATGCAACCAAAAAGTACAGAAGTCAACAACTGGTGTTAGTGCCAATGTTGTTGTAATTTTTTTTTGTCCTTCTTTATTTGTTGTTGCTGGTGTTTTTCCTTTTTGTCCTCTTCAATAATACGACAAATATACTTTTTGTCTTTTGGGTGTAAGGATGAGTTGGTGCACAATAAACGAAGTTTATATGTATGTATGTTCTGTTGACCATGTTATCTAAAATGGAATAACATGGCCAGTAGGTTTAAATTACAAAAGTTCATTCTTTTTTGTGAGTTTCTGATTCACTTTGCTGAAAGTCTAAACAACTGGAGAAGAAAAGATCCATAAGGTTTATTTTGTAGAGTTAAGTAGTGCAAGTGTTGCTTTTGTTTTTTGTCGTAGTAACTTGTTGGGGAGTTCAAATCGTGAAGGCGGCTTGTGTCTTTTATCCAGTCGAGATTTAAGTGGACAAGTTACATGTTGGAACATGATTTTATTTTTTTTCTTTCAGATTTTTATTTGGTTGTTTCATTAGAAGTTGTAAGGTGGTGATAATTTTGGTATTTATAAAAAAACATTATTATACTTTTAATTTGTTTTTAAAGAAAAATAATAAACATTATATTAAGGATAACTTGAACTTTTTTCTATAACAAAATTGATTGTTAATAGATAACTTATTTATCATTTTAATAAATTGTTACACCCTGTTTGCAGCCTTTTGTGGCTCACTCCATTCCAATCAAAAGTAATTATTGCCAAACAAAAGAAAATATTTTAAATCCTAATAGGATATAAAAAATTAAGGACTTTTTAAAAAGTTACTCACATCAACATGTTGAAACTAAGGATTGAAAAAAGAAACTAAAAACACCCAATAGCCTTAATTGTAAAAGAAAAAAGAAACCCATAGAACATACATTATTTATCACTTTTAGGATGCAATGGGGCAATAAGCCACACATTTTCAACTATCATGACGACGTTTTTGATAGTTGTGAATACGACAACGATGATGCCAAAGGTAAAGTATAGAGTTTGGCTAAATAGTTTACTATGAGGAAACACAGAAAAGTCTTAACTCTAGCGTCTCATGTAGGTAGGTCTCATTTGTCGCCGTTGTCTTCATAGTTTTCGACGTCATCATGGTTGTTATGTTTTTTGTTGTTGTTTTCATTAAAAGCCCGACTTGTAGTTTTAGATTTTTTTCTTAATTTCTCAATAAAGTTTCATGATACTCAAAGTTAACAAAATAAGGCGGTCATTACCAATATTTTTGTACAATATTTTAGTTAAAATTAAATTTAACCCGGTCTCAAAACAAAACCCTAGAAACAAATCAGGCTTTACATAGGAGAAAAATGTAAGGACTGAGAACAGTTGTAGTTGTAAAGAATGGTTATGTGAAAATGAGTACACATTTACATATACATATTAATTTTTGATTAGCTATATAGAAATGTAAACCACCAGAAAATTAAACAATGTCTTCAAATGATAAAATAAATCTTGTAAATCGAGGTTTAGATGTACTATATAAACTGTATTTAAATTGAGGACGAATATATTAAATTTTATAGTTGAAATGTATTGTAATCCGAATATCGTTAATTTTATTCAATATTCAAAATCGTATTATACTTAAACAAAAGATTTTCATTATTAGAAATAATATGATTTTTAGTATAAATTTAATTATTATTTTTTTTTTTTTTTTTTTTTTTGATAAAAATTTCGTTTTTCTGAAAAATTAATTTTTTTACAACAAATCAATTTTTTTTAATAAAAGTCTAAATTTTTATTGAAATTTGAATTTTTCACAAAAAATTTAATTTTTCATCAAATATTTTTAATTTTGCATGTAATGATCGGGCCTAATTTGAACCTGGACTTCATACATACTGCTTTAAAAAAATGACCTAAAGGTCAAAATTCACCTATAAACACTAATAACACTTTTAAATTCTACATAAATAATTTTGAAGTAGATGTGAATTCCTCTACGAACATTTATAAGGATAGGCCCATATTTTCCCCTACTCCCCTTTGAGGCCTCTTGTAAAAATCTCTTTTTTTTTTGCCAAAATAAGTAAAAAATTTTTCGATATAAAGTTAAAAAACAAATCAAATGTTTTCACTCTTCTAAAGTTTAAAGTACTCTGTCCTTTATTGACTAAATAAAAGATTTTTCGATATAAGGATATTTAGGATTCGGCATCCTCGAATACATATATAAAATTTTTACTTGTTTTTATAAAATGGAATATCGTCTGAAGCAATTATTTCTCTAGAGCAACTCGATGTTTAATCGCTCACAAGTTTATGTTATATCAGTCCTTTATCGTAAAGTTTAATTGAGCACCATTTCTTGATGGTTGGTAACATGAGACTCTTAATACTTGTATTTATTTTTGGAGTTTATTTTTTTTATTTTTTGTAAGTTGTATCTTTTTTTTGCTTAACCAAGTCTCTAGATGACAATCGCGTTACTATCGGTAATTAGCGATTGATTGATAATTAACAAGATACAATTTTGTAAGCGCTGATGTAGTAATAAGATAAGCATACCAGCATCACAGTCTCACTTGCTGTTTACCTATAAAAAGAAAAAAAAACTCTGCAGAAGATGAACACCAAAAAAGTAACAGACTTATTAATTTATTTTCCATTGAATTGGACGTTGTTGCAATATGTTATAAACATACAAACAGAGTCGTACGGACAGACATGATGATGATAAGAAGAGGTCTTCTGCAATGAGATACATATTTGGTGTATATTCCTTTGAGACATTTTTTATGCATAATTGGTGGATAGTTGTTGTTTGTTTTTACTTCATTTGTTTTATATTTTGCTGTTGTTGTGACTGGCAGCATCAAAAACAATGTTGCTTGTTGGTGATGTTGCTTTGTAGCTGTTGTTGGCTTCATTCGTCTCGAGGTTCGTGAACTTATCACGATCAGCAATAAATCATCTTTTACAAACAACGCGTTGCTGTCAACGATTTTACGCTTTACACCATTTATATCAGAGAGCTATGCAAACATATAGACGACAATAACGACCAAGAGGAGAATGATGATGTTGTTGATGATTCCTCTTGCTCTATAAAACCGTTAAATATATCTATACAATATTAAATATCTACAATACACAGTATCTAAATGTTACCATTTCAGACCAGAACCCAAAAAAGTAAAAAAAAGTAAACAAACATACAACATGACTTGATTGAAATGTTTCGTCGCATCTCAAGGAAACACTAAACTAAAAAAATGTAAACATGATGAAACTACCAAGTCTCCCGTCGCATGTATTCTCATCCCCTTTAAAACTGAACGTCGTCGTCGTCATTATTATCGCTTATAAGAGATCACAAAACAACAGCTTCCAATTAATCCATGGCCAAATAGTTGTCATGAACAATCTGTTCTGTTGTTTGATGTTGTTTATAATCCAAAACTTTGAAAGCCAAAGGCGTATATGAAATAAAATCTTATGCCAATTTTATTTAATAAAACACTTTATTTATTCTTTTTTTTCGTTTTTTTCCAATTTATCATACATTTTCGTCTTAAATATCCAATATTCCCAATATGTTTTTTTGTTGGTGTGTTTCCTACACACGGTATTAGTATCGGGTATTAGTATCATCGTTAATCTTAAGTTTATTGTACATATTTGTCTGAAATACTTATGAGAGAGTTGAGATTTTGGTGGTAGGATTTCATTCAACCTTTTTATACAGTTTCTTTGGTTAATTATTCTTATCAGTGTCGATAATTAGTAACGTGAAAAACTTCAAGTAGCTTTTGCTTAATTAACACTTTCAACTTTTTGGGGGTTATGTTCATTAGTTGGTCCCTAAGTGGGGAGATACATTGTGTGAGTAAGTGTATTCTAAAAAACATTATTTTTAAATTTTTTTAGTTCAATTTTTAATTTTTTGTCTTCAGAAAATTGATTTCACTCCAAAAAATATATTGGAAATACTTCATTCATCCATCCATTCATCCATTCATCTATCTATCTATCTATCTATCTATCTATCCTGAAGTCCTGCAGAAGCATTGAATGAGGCGCGGATCCACGGGTGGAAGGGAAATACTCCATTCATCCGTTCATCCATTCATCTATCTATCTATCTATCTATCTATCTATCTATCTATCTATCTATCTATCTATCTGTCTGTCTGTCTGTCTGTCTGTCTGTCTGTCTGTCTGTCTGTCTGTCTGTCTGTCTGTCTGTCTGTCTGTCTGTCAATCTATCTATCTATCTGTCTATCTATCTATCTATCTATCTATCTATCTATCTATCTATCTATCTATCTATCTATCTATCTATCTATCTATCTATCTATCAATTTTTTGTTAATAGATCGACTCTAGTTTTAACACTTTAGTCAGTTTTTAAAAGTCCTTATATTTTATTCAAATATAAATAAAAAACAAATAAATGCAAATCGAAATAATTATATTTGCTCTAAAATTTATATTTACATATTTTATTAATACATGTATTTAATTTATTTTTTCACACGCAATCTTACAAATTAACATTTATACTTATAATATTTATTTTCACACTCTCCTCTTAAATAAAAAAACTAAACTTACTTGTAAGAACGTTAATTAATCGTAACAACAACCAACACCTTTTTAACATTTATTTAAGTTTTTTTTTTCATATTTAATAATAACAAAAAATAACATTTTCAAGTTTCTTATTTAATAATTTCCCCCTTCCATTATAATGACACAACATCAGCAGTTAATCTGGTGTTTTCACTTTTGCCAAACATACAGAATTATTTTAAACCATTTATTTGTTCTTTTTTTCCTCTTTATTTGGTGAGTTAGTGAGTGCATTTATTTGTCCAGAAATATGGAGGGCTCATGTCATGGGAGACATGGTTTTTAATTAATTAACTCGCCTAAAATCAATTTATCAGAATTTATCATTCGCACCAGTGTCCTGTCACAAACGACTGCTTATTACACTATCCAATTCACGTACTGTCGTTTTCATACCTGGTATGATTGTTGTTGTTGTTGCCCAATGTTAAATGGCTTAAGAAAACAATGTGTTGATCCTGAAACAAAGATAACAACTTCATTAAATAACAAATAATGAAAATGAAACCAACAACTGAAACATCAAAACATGGTTTTTGGAAGGAAGGAAGGCAGCGAAAAAAATGAAAGACACACCACATACGAATATAATTTATACAAATACAACACAAATGGGGTAGTCATTAATGTTCACGTGAAGATCATCGCGTCTAACAAGGTGTTGCATCATGGTGTGTTAGTTATTTCAGCTTCTTAATAGATCCATTTATGTTAAGGTTAATTAATTTCTGTTTATTTTGGGGATATTGTTCATAATTTAACAAAGAGATCTGCAGGTGGAAATAGTTTATTTAAGGGATGTTTATATATTTGCTATAAATATACAGTAGGTTACGATTTACTAAGTACTTTAGGAGTTCTTTGGGATTGAATAGATAATTTTAAAGAAAATTCAACTAATGAAATACTTCTTACTCCTTTCTTTTCTGAAAGAGATTTTACTACTCTGCTTCTTATTAATAATGATATATTATTTCATTCAGTTTGATCTCACTGCATATTAGAGTATTCAAACGATTAACCGTCGTTCGGTTAATCGATTAATTTTTGACGATTAATCGTTCGAATAAATGAAAATTGTCAAATTTCAAATAACGAATAAACCGAATAATTTCTATCAATTAACCGATTAAGAAAAACTCACTATTTAGCAGTAAAATTACTATATATTTTCTACAAAATTTAATATTTTTATAATAAATGTTCTTCTTTTCTTAATTTCTTAATAATTTTTCTATTATAAAGAAATTTATTTGATGATTTTTAAAAAGAATTCATGGAAATTATTATATCGCCTTTTTTCTACAACCAGTTTTTTTGGGAACATTGTTGTGTTCTTAAGTACATACATAACAGTTATAGTTGAACTAGTGTAGGAACGTATGAATTCTAGAACTCGTTGAAAATCTTAAAAACAGTAATATCTTTATATAGAAAAGCATTTCACATAAACAGGAATAATTTCTAATATTTGAGAGAAATCTAAACATAGAATTGAAGTGAAAGGAGTGAAAATAATATTTTTGTTTATAAACCATGCAAAAGTTATTTTCAAACATGAAAAAATCTATGCTTGCAGGAAACTGTAGACACTTAGTATTAACTCTGTGTACTCAGTTTTTCATAATCAGCTATTATACTCCAGTAAAAGAACTTTAAAGTTTAAAGACATCCGATTTCAAAAGATGGAATACCAAATTTATATTAAAAAGTTGTTATTGATATTAATTTCAAATTAAGCTGAGTTTCTCTGCTTCGAAATAATATAATTTATTTCAAATCATCACGAAAGAGTTTTTGAGTCGAAAATGTAACCCTTTTAAATTTGACCTCTTTTTCGATTTTTCTCTAAGTGAGACAGTTAAATAATATAGATATAATGTACAGACCCAGCTTTCATTAGATACCAATATTAGCATTATAAAATACATATAAATATTATAAATATTCGTTTGTAGTCCTTTAAACTTTGAAGTCCTTTTATAAGGACATAAAAAAAGGAGTACACAATTCTATTAATGGAATCTATTTTCACATGCTTATCAACTTTTCCATGTGTGAATGTTTTTTAAAAGTTGTTACATGATGTAATATGAAGAAAATTATTGTAAAAAGCAATAGTAACATACAGTTTCCTTTTATTCGAATAACCGAATAATTTTTAATTATCCGATTATTAACCGGCTAAAGTAAAACCTCAAATAATTATTTGTCGAATAAAGTGACGATTTTAACACAAGCTTATACTAGGAGGGAAGTTCTTTTAGCTGATTCCACATTCACTATGCCTGAAATCATACTTAGGAAGTAATTTTTACATTCCTTTTTTTGAAATTTATTTGGAAGTGAAATTGTAGTATTAAAGAATACAACTAATTTGACTTAATTAATATTAACATCAATACATAGAGTACACGCATTTATCAATCAATTCCAAAATAAAATGGGTTTGATTCAAAAAATTTCAGTACAAAAAAAATACATTCATTTTTAAACAAAATTGTATTTTTTCGCTTCTATGGAAGTCAATGGACATTACTTCCACAGAAGGTAAACAAATTCACATAGTGCAACATTTAAAGTTTGTGACAAATGTTATTCTTTTGGAAGTTCTTCGTTTCATTTTTGCTAGGTAATAAATAATAGTAACACAAATAAATTCGTGCAAATAAACATAAATTTCTCAACTGAAGAATTAGGCCAATTTTGGACTTAGCGCCCACGTAAGCCTCCATCTTAAAACAGGTAAATTGCTCAAATGTATCAAAAATTAAGCAGCAATTCAACATTAATGCTTTATTATAAAAAATAAATCACACTTTAATTGTACTAGTAACTAATTAAGGTTATCATATAGTTAACCATGCCCGACAATGCTCTCTTTCCTGTTTTCAATTGTGCTTACGATTAAACCCTTTTAAAACCCTGACCAGACTTTTTATTAGATACTCCGTTTGCATTTATTATATGACACAAATAAAAGTTCTTTAAAATAAAGCAAACCAATTTAAAATTCTTAAACAACAAACAAAATTGTTTTGTTTTATTTAATTTCGCATTTAACAAATAAAACACCAGCTCTCTAACACTTGGTGGCACATAATAAATTTATTTATTCTTAGGTTTTCGTGTCGAATTCTGGCGATTTATTATGGTTTAGCCAGAATTTGACGTTTTTCCATTGGTTGACAGTTCACAAAAAACCGCAGGCGCACAAGTACTAAGGAACAGTCAGTGCCTTATATGAACATACACCACCGCACCGCCAGTACAGCTACTACTATTTTATCTTACCTACTGTTTGTTATTAAGCAGGTGTTTATCTTGCAACACACACGTAGCACACTCATACTTGTAATTGCAATATGTTGCAGACAAAGTCTTAAGAATTTTTATGCAAACATTACACTTAAGAGTAGACCAGAGTAGTTATATTTATGAAACGTACTTGTAGAAAATTAAAGAAAAAAACTGATTACAATATGTTACACATTATTGAGTTTTAATCCTTGATGAAACAGCTGAATTAAATACATATACATACATATATAATATATACATATATTTACAACACATTTATTCAATTTGTGTTTATGTAATTTTCTAAGTGATAACAATTTACAGATAAAATATTTTATTTTGTTGTTGAAAATGTTTTTTTAGAAAACTAAATACAAGGTATAATTTAAAAGAAAGGACATGTTTATAAAGTTTATTTTACTTAGTAGTCAAAATAAACATTCTTTGTTTAAATATTGTTGCGGTTGTTAACAAATTTCGTATATTTTACAAAAATTACCTTATTGATAATAAAATTCATACTAAATATAATTCATCTACTTAGTGTTTATTTACTAATTTAAATGTAACTTTTTGGTTTATTTTCAGCTTATTCTTTGAATTAGCTATTTGTGGTAAGTTTTTCTTTAATTTTATTTGAATAAATTTACACATTTTATTTGAAAAAACTACATATCGTCACCTGAAATACAAAAGTAAACAATTTTTACTTGGAAATTTTTTTGTTCAGAAATTTTTGAAAATTTAAATTTTTTTCAATACAAAATTTGGGAGAACTAAGTTTTGAATTTATCAAACTAAAATCAAAAATAAATATCAAAAAAAAATTAATTAAAATTCAGAGTTGTCAAAAACATTTTGACTCATGACCCAATCTTAGGCTGGAAGTACCCAAAAAATCCCAATTTTAAAATTGATATTACCAGTTTCATCAAATACAACCTGATCATTAAATATAGCTCAGACATTTCTCACAAACTGCGTCTTCTGATAGTTAGTGTAAAATTAAACGTATAATAATTTACAGTAATATATTCGGCTCTGCCGAATTTTAAATTCCCTACTTTTCATTAAGACTCATTAAGCTACATATTAAATTTTTACATAACTCGACATAAGTTCTGTTTACGCAATGGGGGTACTAGAATTTATGTATTTGTAGAACTAATTTTAATTAGGTCCACAAAAATGTATATTAAGTGATTTTTGGATCTGGAACTTGTGTTGGTGCAATGACTTATTATTCAACAAACAATTTTGGTAAAATATTACAAACCATATTCATAAATACAAAATTTAAAGTTCTCTACATTGCTGTTTAAAAGTTTGACTTTGACTTTGGAAAAAAAAACCTTAACGATTTTGAAAATTCTTAAGAATTTTGAATTTTGTATTTATGTATATACCAAATTTATTCAAATCCTAGAGCATAAGATGTTTGAAACATTTTAAAACGACTCTTATATAAAGAAATAGTGTTGTGTAGTCGGGCATGACCGACCTTTTGATATCCTACACCAGTCAATATGATACAAATGTGGATTATTATTTTTTAATAATAAAGCATTTAATTTGGTTTTTACTTTAATTCCGAAATATTTTTACTTATTCTTTACAAAAAATGAGATTTTCTAAAAGAGGGCTCATAAATTTCGATAGAGGAATTTACGTCTACTTTGTAAGTGAATTTTGACCTTCAAATCATTTTCTGAAGGGGAGTTTGTATGGGGGCTAGGGTCAAATGAGGCCCGATCAAACTAAGTTTTGCCGATGAGCCCAAAAGTCCTATTTCGAGCTATGGTTGCAAGGGGCTTGGCGAAATAATGGATTTAATTAATTTTTAATAGTGTTCGTCTAAAATAAGAGTTTGTGGCAAATTTCAATAAAATATTTTGAAATTGCAACCTGTAGCAGGCGCAGAAGTATACATGAACACAGACAGACAGACGGACGTACGACTCAGAAAGTGATTCTGAGCCGATTGATATACTTTAATGTGGGTGTAGGACTAATATTTTTGGGTGTTACAAACAACAGCACAAACGCATAATACCTAAAGTGGTTAAGGGTATAAAACTAAATTAGAATGTTTGGTTTTATAAAGATATATAAAACCCCTAAAAATGGCGCAAAAATTATTTAAACAAATGTCTAAATCCCTTCGAACTGTCGAAAAATAAAACATTTATTTTTTAATTTTTACTTAAACTTTGTTTGTGAGACCTCTTGTGGTTAGTAGCATAGTATGCTTTTTTTATTTCATGGTTTGTGACTTCACTAAAAATATAAAATTTGCTACTTATTGGCACCATGTGGCGCAATTACCATTCAGTTTATAGGGGTGCTCACAGTTTTTTGAATATTACGAAAACGTATTTATTAAAAAATAGAGATAAAAAATATTTTATTTTTTATACATTTTTAAATAATTTAATTTTTTATCAAAATTTTACAAATATTTTATTAAAAGAAAAACTTACAAAAAGGATTATAACTTATTTACAATTTTTAAAAATTTTAAAACGGCCCTGTATATTTTTAAATATTTTACTTTTTCCCGAGCGTTAAAAATAGTTTCCCCCGCAAATGCTTCTAAGTTTTTGTTATTAACTCTTAACATAATTTTAATTTGTTAATACAATATGGAAATTTTTGTAGTAAACAAGTTTTTTATTGTTTTATTCCTCTTCCAAACGCAAACATGAAGATTAGATTATAAGTAATTCATGTAAATTTGTTTTTGAAAGGTTTCTGAAAATCTGGCTACCACGTACTGATAGGGCCTAGTTTTGGTTATAACCCATAACATTATTTTATTTTTAAAGAATCTTCCCAACTGCTGTACGACAACTAAATTGTTTAAATTTTTTTGAAAAAGCAAAAACCTAAATTTTAGTGCGCAAAACATTTTCTTCGTTATAATAAATCATTTAATCTTATCAGTTCTTGCTTATCACCCCTAAAATATTATAGTGTAAATATTTATGAAAAAAACGAATAATGACGTTGCACACCATTTTTTTACGTTTTATATCAGAAATTAAAAGAAAAGGATTTGAAAAATGTTTTTCTATTAAGATATTGATTAGTTGCAATTGTAATCGAGAAGAATTTGGATAATCTTACAGCACATAAATTTACAACAAAGATTGCACACGGCCCCATAATTAAATGGGTTCGTGCCTATTATATTGCAGTGTGGTGTGGTGTGCATGTTAAATGCACTCCTCACTATTTAGCATAACATTTTAAAAAATCTATTACAAAATATCAGTGTAAAGACCAATGTTTAACAAGAATCATTATAACTATAAAATCACTTACACTCGTAGCTAAATCATCAGTCAACAATAAGAGTTGCTTAAACAACATTTATCTTTTGAATTAATAATAAAACCAACTAACTTACTACTACAAAATGCCTTGTCCCTGTGGAAATGGTAAGTTTTACATAATTTTGTTTAAAAAATATTTTTATTTAACATTTTTATCCTCTTCTAATCAATACAGGTTGCCAATGCACTTCCCAAAACCAAAATGGTAACTGCACTTGCAAATGTCCTTGTGGAACTGGTTGCAAATGCTCTTCCCAAAGCCAAACTGGCAATTGTGGTTGCGGTACTTCATGTAAATGCGGCCAATAAATAAAAAAATTGCTTTTCAACCTATTTGTATTTCAATAAGACTTAAGTTTAATAAATATGTTTTTTTTTCAAACATATCAAATGTATTAAATTAATTTAACAAAATTATTTTTTTGCAAATAAAATACGTAAAAAACAAGAAAAAAACTTATTTAGTAGTCTTATTTAAAAATATAACTATTAGACACCTTAAAATAAGAAATGCATCAAAATACAATTTTGTATAAACTGACCAAACTCAATAAATCGATTTGGAAGAAATTTGCACCAAGGTTAATACTTTTGGATAGTAAGCCAGACAGCTCTATCGGTCAAGAACTTCCGGTTTAAGAGGAGGTCAAAGCTGAACATTTTGGTCATACGGGATTTTATTCAAATGAGTATAAATCTCTTAGCAAAACTTTTCCACCAAGAGTTAAATACCTATTTCTTTATTGTTTATTTTTTTAAAATTAATTTAACATATTTTTTTTTGCTAAAAAAAAACTTATACAATTTCCTTAATGGGAACGCTTTTTAAACAAAAATTCCTCTCACAACTAAATAAGTAATTAAAGTACACCAATCGGTTCAGAATCACTTTCTGATTCGATTAAGTTATGTCCGTTTGTCAGAATTAATATGAGAAATATTCAAAATTCACTTACATATATAAATAACATTACAAAGTTCTTTAATAAAGACGAAAATTTGTGTACCAAAATTGATAAGGATAAACATAGGGAAAATGGAATATAAACATCTGGTACCAAATTGACACTAAACTGTTTATAATTTTCCAATAACATCCGTTGTCAAAGTAAATGCATATGTACAGCAACATTCGTTGTCGACATCTAAATACACATCCGTTGTCTAAATGCTAATAAATCTCACTATTGATAACGAATTGTTGTGTTATGACAAAGGGTTTTAATAAAAATTATAAACACTTTGGTGTCAATTTGTTCTAGACATGTATATTTATTTTTTCCCTCTGTGTTGGCTCATTCTTGTAGAAAATCTCTTTTTTTGTTAAGAAGTTAAAGTAAAAAAAAATACGAAGAAAACTGGGAAATTTTTGAAAAATTAAATTTTTTTGATACAAGTTTTTAATTGGAGTTCTAAAACTCCGTTCTGAAAGGTTTGTCATCTGTGACATACACATATTTATATATGTTCAAATATACATATTTTATGCAATATCGACTACATAACGCTTGCTCAGAACCAGTTCCGAAGGTGACAATTTCGAACAAAAATTATTGTTCTCAATGTAGAACGAGTTAAGGTTATAATCATACTTTCTATGTAGAACTAGTTGTGGAACGAATACAATTTTTGCTGGGATATATCTGATTTAATTCTCAATGTAGAACGAGTTAAGGCTATAATCATGCGTTCTAGAACTAGTTGTGGAACGAATACAATTTTTGCTGGGATATATCTGATTTAATTTGTGTAAGAAATAAAACTAAAACTTTTAAAATTTTGAAAATTTCTATGTTTCACATTTTTATTGGAACGATAATTTCATTGGTAAAATGTTAAAAAAAATTAGTTTACTCTTTACATAATTCACAGCCATTGTACAGAAAGTGTTAATTTTTTAAAAATATAATTGTTTAATAGAACTTCTCAATAACTGATGATGTTAAAGAAGTCACCTGAAAAATTTTTAGAGGGCAACAGAATACTGTACAAGACATGTTGTATTAGTATTATGATTTTTTAAACAAGCATTTGAACTGCTGACAGCCTACTAAATTGCTATTAAATATTAAAAATGCAGAGACCTCAAACGTCTAACAAAAATAGATTAAAATTTCGTGCACATAAAATATTTTCTTTGATTTATCTTTGTTTTTGACGAATTCTTATCATATAAAGCTTATCAATTAACAATATAAAAAAAATTAAATAAACAGAAAATATAAACAAATATGACGTTTCAAAGTAACTTATATTACGTAGTAATTAGTATTTATGTCAACTTACAAATTTGATTAATTATGTTTCATACCGTTCTTTAGTTTACAAGATTGTTTGCACTCTGTCCTATTTGTGCTTAGTGTAGAGTGCTTACTTGGCTTTTCTTCTACTCCAAAGTAAATGCGCACCACACTACTAAACAGTAAAAAGAGTTAGTATCATTTCTATAAAACTACATACAATCGTAACAAAATCATCAGTCAACAACTAAAGTTGTTTAAAAAATATTCAAAGAAATTTTTCCTGTAACAAAACATAAAACAAAACTATAAACAAAATGCCTTGCCCCTGTGGAAATGGTAAGTTTTACAACAAAATAATTAAAAAAAAACTATTTCATGTTAATAATTGTTTTTCTTTTAAACAAATTAGGTTGCCAATGCACTTCTCAAACCCAAACTGGTAATTGCACTTGCAAATGCCCCTGTGGAACTGGTTGCCAATGCTCTTCACGAAGTCAAACCGGCAATTGTGGTTGTGGCAATTCATGCAAATGCGGTCAATAAATAAAAGATTTCCTATCTAATTGTATTTCAAAAAGACTTAAGTTTACCAAATATTATTTTAACATATCAAATATATTTAATTGTTTTAGACAAATAAAATAAAATGCCTATTTTTTATAAAATAATAAAAGCTAATGGCCTCATTTAATAGAAAAATTTCGTAATATTATAAAACGAAACTTTCGTTAATGTAAAAAATTTGTATGAAGAATACTGGGAAATTTTTGAAAATTTAATTTTTTTCCACACACATTTAACATTATAGATTTAAAACATGTTTTGAAATAAGCCATGTTCATCCGTTTGATTGTCGTTTGAATGCTCGATAGTGTAAGAATGCATAGAGGTACAGTTTTATACGACAATTTTTCATATAAAATTTGTTCAATAAACCTTTGATAAATTGTTATGAATAAGGCAGTAGCACTATAAGTTTCATACAATTTTTTAAAAATTTCAAATCGGTCCAATTTACTTCAAACAGAACATTAAAAGTCGGACGAAAAATTATACTTATAATAACAAAAATTTAATATATTACCTAAGAGGTTTTGGAATAAGAAACAAATGTAGCAACGTCTATTTTTTAATAGGATATCTATGTATGTATTAATAATTAAGGTTTCCTTCCTAATTAATAAATTGGAATTAGAAGAAGATGTTATCGAATTAAAAAAAGAAAAAAAAAACAAAAACCTAGAATAGAAGTTTTCTAGCGAAATGGATCCAAAGCTTTTATATAAGATCAAGGATGAAATGGTTATAAAAACACGGTTATTTATGTTCAATATAACATTTAATGCCTATTTTAACTCCCTTTCAATTGAATATAATTGTCTAATTCTCAATCAATGTCATATCGTTGTATTTCATAAAAAAATTTCAAATAACACTTTTTGAAACAAAAACAAATCAGTAAAAAAATTATGACATACAACCGTACAACACCGATTATGAATTGGATTTATGAAAAATTTATAAAATGTTTAAAACTTAAAAAAAATATTACAAAACTCTTTTTTTTTAATTTGATTATAAAATTATTAAATTTTGAAAAAATATTAAAAACTCTTTTTTTAATCTGATTCAGCTTGAAAATAAAATACTGTATCAATCATTTGAAAAGGAGTTTAACCATTTCAAAAGATACTCTATATTGAATATAATTGTCCAATTCACAATCAATGTCGTATCATTGTTCAAATAACACTTTTTGAAACAAAAACAAATAATAAGAAAAATTACGATATACTACGATACAACTGTACAACACCGATTGTGAATTGGACAAATGTTTTATAAAATTATTGAATTTAAAAAAAATTTTTGAATTTTGAAAAAATTATTGAATTTCGAAAAATTATTAAATTATTGAATTTTGAAAAAATTATTGAATTTTGAAAAAATTATTAAATTTTGAAAAAATTATTGAATTTTGAAAAAATTATTAAAAACCTTTTTTTAATTTGATCCAGCTTGCAAATAAAATATTTTGGGAATCATTGCAAAACAAATCAATTTAAATTTTGAATAACGCAACAACAACACGATTTTATATTCCATACACAGTGAATAAGTCTAATGAAAAAATCTAAAAAATTTATATGAAAATACATTTTATAATACGAGGCATACAATTTTTTTCATAAAAACTGTTATAAAACTTATCGTTACGTTTTCTAAAATGAGAATCGTAATTTACAAAACTGAAAATTTCAACGTTTTGTTTTACAAAATTTGATTTAAAAAAGTGCCGCATATTGTTTTTTATTATTTTAATTGAACATTTCAACGACTGACAGCCTACTAAAATGGTTCAGAAAATAAAAAAAGCAGAGACCTCAAAATTAAAAAACGAGTCTACAGATCGTGTGCAATAAAATGTATATTCTGGAGATTTCTCTTCGTTTTCTACGAACATTTACTTCTTATCATTAAATACTCAACAACAAAAAATAGAGTAAACAAAAAATATAAAAAAATTTGACGTTGCGCACGATTTTTACTACGTATTAGTTAATACGTAATTGCATGAAAAATTGTTATATTTTTTATTAAGTGAAAAAAAATCATTTTCATGTTATAAAAATAAAAACTAAGTAATATAAAACTAATATAAAACAAGTCTTTTAAAGATCCTTTTTTATTAAAATTGGAAAGTATGGAAAATTTTCAATTATTTTTTACACCTTTGCACACGAAGCACTTTTGAAACTTTTTTGTAGGTTCGTGTGCAATTTATAATGGGTACTTTACGTACTGTGGTGTAGTGTGCCTACTTGGTTTTTAAACAGATTAAGTGCACACCGCACTACTAAGCTTAAGATTTAGTCAAATCTTTTGTAGAATACTAGTGTGCTGAAGAGTGTTTAATAAGAATCATATCTATAAAACCACAAGCAGTCGTAACAACATTATCATTCAACAACTAAAGTTGCTTAAACTACAACATATTTTCTTCTAATAAAACTTCAGAAAACAAATTATCAAACAAAATGCCTTGCCCCTGTGGAACTGGTAAGTGTTACAAAATAATAAAAATATTAAAAATATAAAACTGATATTATAAAAGTTAAGAAAAAATATTTATTTAACAAAACCTCTATTTTTATTAAAACTAGGTTGCCAATGTACTTCCCAAAATCAAGCCGCCAATTGCAACTGCAAAAACGCTTGTCCCTGTGGAACTGGTAGGTTTACATTATAATTTTGTTTTATATTTTCATTACTTAATAAACATTATTTTTAAAAAAATTAGGTTGCAAATGCTCTTCCCAAAACCAAACTGGTAATTGCGGTTGCGGTAGCTCATGCAAATGCGGATCCAGCCAGTAAAATAGTTTTATAGGCCAAATAGTATTTAGTTAAGATTTTAGTTTTATAATAATTAATTTAAGTAATATTTATTTATTTGGCTTTGAACTTTATGGCCAAAAAATTTAAATAAACAAAAAAAATAAAAAAACTAAAACAGTGGTTTTATTAAAAAATATTTTTTTATAAACAATTTCTTGTTGTTCGTATGCAAATGTGAAAAAATTAAAAAAAAAATCTTATTCAATTAATGGGGGATTTCATGGCAAGCGACAGGTGATGCGAGACCTACCATTAAGGGTTTTTAAGTGTCTACTCTCCGCTTACAAAGGGAACACTAAAGTGACGATTGCATACACCCTCGTTTACAAAGAGTAAATTCATGACGAAAGAAAAATTTTAGCCAACCAGAGTTAACCATTTTGTTACAAGTTTTACTTGGGGTATAAATAGATGTTTTAAGTATACCAAAAGGTTGGTATTGACATCGATATTGACTGGTACCAATATTTAAGGTCCTACGAGTACTGGTTTGTCCGATATTCGACATTTAATTTTCAGTCATGCATGCTTATCCTGAATAGCCCAATGACCTTTTTGCAATATTATTTATTTTTTTGATAGACCGATATATATTTCTGACCATATGAAATAATTTTTCATACAATAGTTTTTACACATTTTATTTTAAAAAAAATTCAGACTCATTTTTAAATTGCTTTCAATCGATCACGAATGGCGATAATTCAATGAAATAAGTTTTAAATGTCTTAAACTATATTACAGAACCAAACTAAAAAACATTTTTTTCAAAAATCGGACTTATTGCCAAAATATGTTTATATGGATACTATGTAGCAAAAGGGTTAAAGGTAATCACTGCATTTTTGGATGCATTGACATTTTATTAAATTGGAATTAAATTTTTGACCTATGTTAGTTCTAATGGGTAAATGTTTAGCAAAAAATTTTTTTTAATTTTTTCTAAAATGGACTCTTTCTATAACCTACATTATTTTATTTCACTTAAATTTATAACGTCCTTAAATTTTAGCCCTACCCATAAATAAGAATTAATTTCTGAGTCGATTAAGCTAAGAAAATGGTTAAATTAGTACTTTATATATTCTATCATACTTACCGCCAAAATGGACTTTTGTGAACATAATAATGTTAAATATCTTAGTTTCTTTACAAAAACAAAGTCACCTTCGGAAAATGGCTAAATGATGTCGACATTTTGGAAATTATCGGACATCATGACTTGAAGGTAAATAATTTACTTATAAAATATAATATCATGATTAGGCTTCACGCAACATTTTTGAAATTGTGATATCATACCATTTATGAAAGTTTTTGGATCACCACTAATATTGGTGTAATTATTTTTTTTTTTAAATTTCAACTCCATATGCATATCTGCAGCCCAAACACCAATTTTGGGCGACATTTTTTGATAGACCGAAAACTGCTGAACATATTTCAAATCCGACTTTCGTAGTTTTCGAAATAAAGCGTTGTAAAATTTAAAATCTAAAAATTTAAAGTCTCATCACATCTAAAGGGTTAATGATAGAATTTTTGCACTATTTGCTTCAGCAAAAAAATACTTTTATTGCGCATAAAGTACATAAGTGCGAAATATCGCTCAAAACAAGTGGAAGGAGTTGGAATTCTAAAAAAGTTATTACAGCATAGTGGACACTGATATAAAAACCTTCTAATAATGATATTATTCTACTTAAATAACTTTAATTTAAACGTTAATCCCTCTACTATAATTTATGAAGGCCGATCATTATAAAACTGGGTAGAAGAATCTTTCAGAAAATAGGTATTTATTTTTGTCGTATAGTGTCCATTTCAATACTAAAACTTATCAATAGAAAATATTTATGCAAAACTTCAACGGTCTAACTTCTCCCGTGTGGTCCCTATAGTGATTTCAACATGCTAGATCGTCTCAGAATTTAATAAGGACCAGGTATATATGTATATACATATATACTTTCTTAAGCGAATATTTCGATGTGTTACAAACGGAATGACAAAACCAAATTATCCCCCATCTTTTTTGATGTTAGGTATAATGAAGGGCATATACGCTATCATACAACGAATTATGAACAAAAATTACAACGACAAAGTAAGTACTGGCTATAATCATGCGTCTAAAACTACTTGTGAAACTAATATAATTAGTTTGAAATATTTGTTCAAACAAAAGTGAATTAATTAAATAAATAATTTTACAAATTTAGGTAAAGTAATTTTGTATTTATTCCATTTTACTTAAATTTACATTTAATTTTAAAAAATATCAACTAAAATCTTAACTAAATATTATTTGTTTTACAAAACTATTTTATTGACTGGATCCGCATTTGCATATACTACCGCAACCACAATTGCCAGTTTTTTGGGAAGAGCATTTGCAACCTAATGTGACAAAAAAATTTTATTAAATAAAAGTTCATTTTATAATTTTGCTTTTATAAACATACCAGTTCCACAGGGGCAAGCGCTTTTGCAATTGCAATTGGCGGCTTGGTTTTGAGAAGTGCATTGGCAACCTAGTTTAAATAAAAAAGAAATATTGTTAAAAATAATTTTTTAAACATCTTTACAATAAAATAATTTTTTAATATTTTTTTATTTTTTTTCTAACTTACCAGTTCCACAGGGGCAAGGCATTTTGTTTGATAATTTGTTTTTCTGAAGTTTTATTACAAGAAAAGATGTTGTAGTTTAAGCAACTTTAGTTGTTCACTGATGATTTCGTTACGACTACTTGGGGTTTTATAGATATGATTCTACAAAATATTTTGATCTTAGGCTTAGAAGTGTGGTGTGCACTTTATTTGTTAAAGAATGAAAACGTAGCATTCACACTACACCACACTACGTTAATTGCCAATTAAGTGCACACGAACCCACTAAATTACCCAATACTGTAGTAGTATGTTTGAAAAGTGTGTCGGGTGCAAAAAAACTGTAGAAGTTAATATAGAAATTTTCCATATTTTCTAACTTTAAGAAAATAAGGATTTTTTAAGTCTTGTTTAAATTCTTAATTTAGAATTGTTTAACATTAAAATTTTTCATATAGTGACGTATTAACTGCTACGTAATAAAATTCGTGTGCAACGTCATATTAGTTTTTATTTCTTGTTTACTTTAGTATTTTTTACTTATCAATGTTGTTAATGATAAGTATAAAATGATAACAATTAAAAAATAATTTAAACGAATGAAATCTCAAAAGCACGATTGGACTCGTATTTCTTTAATTAAAGGTCTCCGATTTTTTAATTGTTTAAATCATTTTAGTATGCTACCAGCAATTGAAATGCTCATTTAAAATATTCTAGCTTATTATAGATAAGTTTAAATTTATTATTTTCAATATAATTGTGTAAATGTGTAGACAATTGAGCTTATCATGAATATACAAACATTTAAAAAGAAAGTATTATTTTGTAGCATTCTTTATGAAAGTTGCCAAAATGTCCCAATGGAGTTGGTTTAAACTTGAGCAAGAAATGTGTCAGTGTAAACAGCTGATGCCAAAAAAATTAATACAATTTTTTTAAAATAAACATTAAAATGTTTGATTTATCGATTAGTATATACATATAATGGGTACTTCACAATAAATATTTTTTTGTTTTAAATTTAAGTTCTCATTAATTTTCATATTGCATTTACATCTAATACAACTCCTTTGTTTTATTTAATACGACTGTCAAGTTTTCCTTCCACATACGTTCTCATCTACACAGTATTTTGACAGATCATAATACTTGTGGTTTAATGTAAAAATAGCTTTACACTAGTTTACAGTACCTTTGCACTTCACTATTTCATTCCATGTTCATAGAAATATTTGTAATTTGTTAACTAGTATTATTAAAAATATTTCTAAAAAGTCATTTCTACTGCTGACAGCATACTAAATGGCACAGTAAATTTAAAAATGCTGAGACCACAAAAATAAAAACATATCGAATCAAAAGTAATGCGCTGTACTATTCTCTTCGTTTTTGAACGAATCTTAAATTCTTATCAAAAGGTGCTTATCAACAATAATAATAATGACAAAAAAAAACTAGAGTAAACAAATGATAAGAAATGACGTTGCACACAATTTTTATTACATAGTAGTTAATAAAAATAATAAAATTACTGAAAAAACCAGGCTTAAAAATCTCAACTTAAATAATTTTAAAAACAATTTCTATATTTTACAGGTAAACTATTTAAAATAGAATTTTTTATTATCTTAATACCTTAAGTTACAATAATATTTGCACACGGTACTAATTTCAAACTTTCTACGAAGTTTTCAATTCAGTGGGTTCGAGTGGAATTGTATAGGCACTGGTTGCATTGTGTGGTGCAGTGTGCCTAATTCAGTTTCAATTATTTGGTAAATCAAATGCACACCGCTCTACTAAGCTTAAAATTTGGCAAATCTGTTGTAGAACTGAAAAGTTTTTAATTAGAATTATATCTATAAAACTGCATAAACCCCTTGCAAAATCATCAGTTAACAACTAAAGTTGCTTCAACAACAACATTTTTAAACTTTCTTCTTGTAAACTAAACTCAAACGAAATGCCTTGTCCTTGTGGAACTGGTAAGTATTTTAACTTAATTAATTTTTTTTTTAATTATTTTAATTTAATGAATTTTAAATTTTATTATTTAAATTAGGTTGCAAATGCACTTCTCAAAACCCATCTGGCAATTGCAGTTGTGGTACTTCCTGTAAATGCGGCTCAACCAAGTAAAGTGTTTGCTGCCGAACCTACGTAAATGAAATGTTTATTTAAAATTTGCATTTTTTTAAATTTTGTAATATTTTTTATCGAATCTAACATATTTAAAAATATATATATTTTGGCAATAAAAAAGACGTAAAATAAATTCAATGTTTTTTTAATTTTAGACATTTTTAGAACTTAAATTCTAAAAATGTTCATTCGCAGGAAGTGTCGGGAAAAAATTCCCCAGAAATATAGTGAGTTTTAATTTCTCGATTTCCGCTTTAAAACGTATTTTAAAAGAAAATAACAAATAAAACCTTTTATTAACATTATTTTAATTAAGGTTGGCATCGTTACCGATTTACCCTTATTTTTTAAATATTATTTTAAACCTTTAACGCTTTAAATATAGCTACCGTAATAAGACCAAATATTGTTACCATTACCTTTATCATTTCACTATCAAAAAAATCATTTTATTTTATTTATTTTTGTATACGTCAACTATTATTACCTCTTAATCGGTTACGAACATCGAATTTTGTTCCTTTAACCGTAATTAAATTTTAAATATATTTTTCAATTGATAATTGATTGCAGTGCTCAATATTTTTTACTTTTTACTATTTTTCGATTGCAGCGACTAATATTTAATGTTCCTACGTTTTAATCCTAAATAAAAGTCGGCTTCATTGACTGAATTCACAAAAAAATTAATAACCTATACAATTCAGTTCAAATTATTGATATCGAAATTGTTAAAACCGCAATTCGATTATAAGTATTGTTTTTTAGTAAGCAATATAGAAAATTAGTTAATTTTACAGACTTTTAATAACAGCGATACAATTTTAGTTAATTTAACTAAATATTTATAATGGTAACCGATTTCCAATCGATCTTTTTTCTGTGTGTATGAATTTAGTGTTATTTAAAAAAACAAATATGAAAATCCAATAAAACAAAACTAACCGCAATTGTTTTTCATAACATTTAAAATGGTTCGTACAACTGCCAGCAACAGACTGAACTGGTTGTAAAAAATGTAAAAGCAAAGACCCTAAAAACTCAAAATCTTTTTGTATTTTTCTTTTCGTTACGAACCATTGATTCTTTTCACGACGTGATATCGACAATGAAGTAAAATTGTTGGTAAAAGTAGTAGAGTAAATAATTAAGAATAAAATAAAAACAAGTAGGAAAGTATTGTCGGGCATGGCCGACCATATAATACTCAATGTCATTTTTCATAGAGAATCTTTTATGATGAATTTTACCTTAATTTCGATGTATTTAAGAAATTTATTGATGAAAAACTAAATTTTTAAAAGAGGCTTTATTATATGGGAGTTAGGATAAGTTATGGACCTTGAGGATCGTGCTAAATTTCATCCGATCCGGACCGATCTTTACAAAAGCCGATACGGTTATTTATGTTTATATAAAACATATTTGTGTTGTTTATTTTACATAGTCATGAGTCGACAGACAGCCAAAGAAACAAGTCTTAATCGACTTTGAAGGTGGTTCTGAGATAATCAGAATACTTTAACCCTTTCACGCACAAAACTAAACTGATGGACTTTTTATGGATATGACTCATTTACAACATTGTTGATGAAATATGGAAAAAGCGTTTTCGATTTTTTTGAAAATAATTTACTGTAGCTGTGAACACCAAGTAACGCTTTAAATCGAAAAAGAAAATAAAAAATCTTGGGACACCGATGTCCCGCAAACGTGAAGGAGTTAAGGTTGGTGTAGGGCCAATATTTATATGCGTTACAAACATCACCACAAACGCATTATACCCTCCTTACAATATTGGGTGTAGGGTATAAAAAATGATGACGTCTTTGCACACGATTTTTAATTGATGTACGTCTTGATGTACGCCGATTGTACAGTGTTGTATATGGGCATTTGTTTCTTAATTTGTTTTATTGTTGAGCTATGGGAATTTCAGTTGAATATAATGAAAATAGAGACTTAAAAAAAGAAAACGAGGCTTCTTTTTACATAAACATAGATATTAATTTTCACCGGTAATTGTTGTTTTCTTATTTATATGTTCAATTACCTTTCGACCCGCCACTCCAGCAAAACACTTTTTTGCGCACAGCACCACATTAAAACCTCAATTAATGGATTCATGCATTTTATTTAGAAGACACTGGTGTTGAGGTGATGAGTGTGTCATATGCACACCGCACTACTCAGCTTAAAAACAGAAAAATAAGCAAATTAAATGTACACTGAACGAACTGTGTGTAGTGTGTAAGTGAGTTGAAAAATATCCACTTATTATATCTATAAAATCTCAAACATTCGTGGCACAGGCATCAGTCAGTTTCTGAAGTTGCTCAAACAACAGTGCAATCTGAAGACTTTCTATTTGTATCTAATTTACTTTTTTGTGAAAACTACTTAAAAACAATCAATCAAAATGCCTTGCCCCTGTGGAACTGGTAAGTTAAAATTCATTATAAATAAAGAACATTTTTTTTAAATCAAATTACGTTTATACATTTTTCTATTTACTTTCTATTGTAAATTAATTTGTTTTATTTTTGTTTAACAAAAATTAGGTTGCAAATGCTCTTCTCAAAGTGGAACTGGCAATTGTGGTTGCGGCTCTTCATGCAAATGCTCATCTGGTGGTAGTTGCGACAAGGGCAACTGCGGCAAGTAAAGTGATTCTTTTGTATACATTTACATATATATTTTATTTGATTGGATCGAATTGTATTTAATTAAGACTTATTTAGTTTATAAAATTTGTATAACATACATGTGAAAATGTATTAAATTAATTTAAGTGAAATTTACAAAAAATAAAAGAATCTTTTTTATAAAAATAAAGACAGTTTTAAATTTCAATTTAAGTGTTTTGTTAAAATATTACTTTGATGAAAAATATATGTTTGGTTAAAATAGATTTTTCGAAGGAAAATAATTCGTTTTAATAGTTTTAGTGAAAAAAGCAAATTTTTACACTTATTTAAAAAATTGATTACTTGAAAATTTTTTGTATTCTTTAAAACATTTATCGAAAGAAATTTTAATTTTGGAAAGTGTTCTAATTTATGGACAAAAGTCTTAATAAATCAATACTTTAATGTATATAAATATTTCGCAAGAAAGGCAGAAAGACTTGGGCAAAGGAATACCAATCGGAGAAGAATCCATATTATAAACATAAGGAACAAATGGAGACTTTAATAATATGAGAAAGTTCTTTAGAACGTCCACGAAACTAACTTTCTAAACTTTGGACGACAATATTCTTTTACAACAAGCCACAACGGGTCTAGAATTTTTTTCGGTTTATATATAAATTATAATGCCATTTCATTAATTATAATTATTTATTACTTTAAATAGTATAAAAATATCGATGTAATAGAGAATTTTGAATGTATGCCTAATAAAATTGACTTTCTATATTGATTTTCTATATTCAATAGAAGGTTATAATTATGTTTATATGGGACAATAATTATTTTTATAGATAGCTAAAAATGTTAATATTGTTGCAAATATTACAAGTTCTAGTTGCTGGAAGTTCTTCTCGCGTATTCCCATTAAAATGGTTGTTGCTTTATTTTGTACATTGATATTTATACCCTACATCACTTTAGTGGGGAGGGTAGATTGGGTTTGTGCTGATGTTTGTAACATACAAAAATGTTCGTACTATACCCACCTTAAAGTATACCAATCGGCTTATAATAATTTTCTGAGTCCATTAAGCTATGTCCGTCCGTCGGTCCGTCTGGCTGGCTGTCCACGTAAATCTTGTGCGCAAGGTACAGGCCGCAATTTTCAAGATAATTTGATGAAATTTGACATACACGCTAGCCCCCATACAACCGTACCCCCCAAATAGGGCCACAATCGGCTTATAATTAATTTAAATGATCTATTATGTTAACAAAAGTCGACAAAACTTAGTTTTATAGCACTTTAAATGACCCTATACCCCATACAAACTTCCCTTCAGAATATGACTTAAAGTCAAAATTCACTTACAAACACTAATAACACTTTTAAATTCTACATAAATAATATTAAAGAAGACTTAGCTCCCCCTACCAACATTTTTAAGGATAGGGCCATATTTTGCCCTACTCCCCTTTGAGCCCTCTTGTAAAAATCTCTTTTTTTGCCAAAAAAAAAGTAAAAATATTCCGAAATAAAGTTAACAAAAACAAACCAAATGCTTTATTTTTTTAAATAATCCCCATTTTTAACATACATACTGACTGATGTAGGGTATCATATGGTCGACTGCGCCCGACTATACAATCATACTTGTTTTTATTTCTGCTGGTCTTTAGTTGAGGAAATAGTTAGTAAATTTCTTGTAAAATACATTTTTAATAAATCAATCAATAAATAAAAAATATTTTTTGAAGAAATATTTTACGGATTTTGTTGAATTATAATTAGATTTTAATTTAGATATTTTGTTTAGGAAATCCATGCAGTTTTTAATTTACCAATAAGAATAAGATAACTCAAGATAAATCCTAAAAAAAACCAAAATGTATTCAAATTATATTATAAACATATTATTATTTTATTAATTTGTTCAACATTACGCAAATTAAAAAGTTTTTTTACTCTCCTGAAAAGTAGACTTTTTTGTATAAACTATCTCGATATGTAAAATAAATGATTTTATACAATGCAAATAAAATTTAATTCCTAAAATATATCCACAATTACACAAGATACTCGTGCATTTATATTTACTAATAGATAGTTGTACTATGTACATTACATTAGTACTACATACATACATTTACATGTGTGTTGCATACTGTATATCTATCTATATAGAATATCTGAACAAACATATGAAGATACTTCTAGTAAATGCAAGAGCTCCCAAACTACAGTGCTAAGATACAAACTATATACTACATATTTATATTTATATACATTTTAAATAGATAATAATCAAAAGGCAAGAAACGACAACATTGTCTATAGTGCTAATTAGTAGTAATGGTAACAAGAAAAATAATAAATATTTACTAAAATATTTCTTTTAACAATAACAAAATGTCATATAAAATATCACCAAAATCTTAGTAAGGTTTTTTTTAGGTAAATCATCAAAAAATTACTTGTCAACAATATATGGTGATTTCCATAATATGGTTAAACTTTACTTAATGACAATATTTTGGGTAAGACGTTTAACGAAATCCACATTGAAAACATTAGCCAACATGGTCAAAACAGATTTCTTGGGTGGTCTACAATGACGTAGACCGGCTTCTTGGCAGCAGACATTAGGAAAACAATCTAAAGTAGAAGTACAAGCTTTTGGGTGTAAATCAAAGATGGGTGGTGGAGGTGGTGTACATTCCAAATACTCCGATACTAAAGTAAAATAAATAATTTATATTTTAGCTTTATTAAATCAAGTAAAATGTTTTGAAAACTCACAGTAATTAAAAGATCTTTGTACCGGTACTGGTACTGTGTTCAATTCGGGTTGTGAAGTACGACAATAACGTCTCCGACCATCAGGGCAACAAACTCTTGGCCAACAATCCATATCGGTTTCACATTCCTTAACTTCCCACCATAGTTCCGCTAAAGGTCTGTTAGGACATTTTCGGGGTATGACGCCCAATATAGCTATAAATCAAAAGAAAAACAAATACTTTAAAAATTCTTTAATAAATACTTTACTGAACTAACTAACGTGCATGTGATGTTTCTTCCAATGGTTTCGGTATACCCGATACACAACTTTTTGCTCCAAAAATTTCGCAACATATTTCCTCTCGATTCCACACCTTACAATCCTCATCTATTTTGCAAATTTTTGGAAACAACTGAAAACGTACCTCACTTTCGCGTGGACAATCGAAACGTTCACGCAAATTACCTTCCTTGTCCGCATTTCTTTTATCTTTTTCACCTTCTTCATTATATGTTTCACGTCTAGATGTTAATATATTAAATGTGGGTAAGGCAATGCGAAATGGTCCATCATCTCTTTTCGCTGCATGATCATTATGTTGATTATTCAAGTCTGGTTTTATGGTGCTAGTAGTGGTTCTTGCAGTTACAGTCTGTTTTGGTTTTACCAGACTAAGTTTTTCCTCTTTGGTTGTTATTTGCGTAGGAGGTTTATATTTTTTAGGCGGTTTCCTTGTTGTGGTTGTCGAAGTAGATTTTGTGGTTGTACCAATTCTTGGCGCTGGACTAGTGTTGGGATTTAAAAATTGCCAAAATTCTGATGTAAAGATATTAAAGTTATTGGGCAATTGAAATGGTGGTCGGGTGGCTGGAAAAATATTATTTTTTTAGGTTATATTAATGTTAATAGTTTTGTTTTTATATTTAAAATTATTTTAAGCTAAATGATAAAATTTAGAATTTTTACCATAAAAATTTATATATAACAAACAAGATATGTTTGGCTGTGTGGAATCTCTGTTTGGTATTAAACATCTATAAAATTATTCCACTATTTTATGAATGTGTTATAAAGTAACACAACATTTTTACGTCAGCCGTTTCAATTGTGTCTCGCTTGTACGTTTTCACTCAACGCCTAGTGAGTGATGTAGTTCATTTTACCTATTATTACTTTAACAAGATCTCTTATTTTAAAGAAATTAAGAGTATTTTAAAAATATTATTATTGCTTTTATTTAAATGCTTTACAAAATATCTCTTTAAACCAAATTAATGCCCGCGGCTACTTAAAGATCTGTTGGAAAATGTACTTTATGTTGAAAACTACTAAACGTAGTAAATAGTGTTTAAATAGTAAATATTTTAAATTAAATTAAAAATAATTGTATTTATGAATAAATTATAAACTAAAAAATTACATTCATTAATAAAAAACGAAAAAAGACAAAGACAAAAGTTGAGATTATAATTATTAAAACAATAACAACATTTTACACAATTTTTATTGTTTCATGATAAAGTTATTTTTTTTTTGGAAATCTCAACACCAGATCGTGGTTTTTTTGCAGAAAAAAAGACTGACACAAATAATTATGCAACACTAATGCAATTACCAACACATATACCTACTATAATATTTCACACCTATAACCACTGTGTATGTATTTTAATCTAACAATAGAATGCATAAACCTAAGATAATTTTGATGTAAGTGGACCAAATAAATTCACACAGTGGGTAGGGTTAGTTGATTAATACTTGAATATTTAGCAAAAAGATGTTAAAAATTTGGAAAAAACTTAATATATTTATAATATTGGTTGAGTTAGTGTTGGTGCATTTAAAGTCAAGTCATAGTTCGTTTAACTTCATGCTTATAATTTTAAGTATTTGAATTTAATGTTCAATACTCGCACACTTGCACATTCGCAAATAAATTATGAACTAGCGTCCAAAATGTACTGAAGTTTTAATATCGATGATTCATAAAAATACACTTTTGTATAACAAAGTACATAATACTAAACATGTTTGTATTTATTTATTTACTCACATTTTTGCATGTAACAAAATTAAATTAATTATTTTTAAGCAGGTGTATGAAGTTCATGATCATTAGGTTGAAATGTTTTAAATGTAAATATTTTTATCGTCATGTTCAAATTCAGTTTATTTTACAAAACAAGCAAAAAAAAATAAGGAAGTTTTAAATGACGTGACAAACTTTTGCACTTTTGACATACTAATTCGCATAAAAGTGAGTGAATGTGTTTAAACGTGTTTTAGAATATACATTCATAATTACATAATTAAGGGTTCATTTACCCAAAAGTTTCAAATTACAATTAAGTTTGAAAAAATATTTTGTTTATAATTTTCAATTGCATTTTCTTCTACTATACTCTGTTTACACCTTTCAAATATTAAACAAAAGAAGACTTAAAAACTATTTTTATGAAATGCTTTACTTATATAGAATTGAAAAATTAGTTTAAATTAGTTTTTTTGTTAATTCAATCATTTATTTAATTGAATTATCGTGGAAAAAAGTAAGAATTGAAAATCATGTACAAATTCATACACTTTTAATATCCTGAATGAAAATGGTTTGGGAAAAAAGTCATGTTCGATTCATAATATTTATTTCCAAATTCATTTCAGATATGAATTGATTTTTTTTTTTGTGTATTAAGCATGAATACTGAAGTTAGAGATTTTGTATATAACCTTAACAGTAATATCAAGGTTAAAATTTATGTATCTTGAAAATCAATTTATAAATACAATAACATTGCTCCGCAAAAAATCATTTTTTTTTGTTTTAAAACATAATCATAATGGTCTTGATAATTATTTAGGAAAATTTCTTTGATAATTAACTGAATTAACCGTAAATGTATATTAGGCCCCTTGGCCCCCTTTTTATACTTAGAGAAAATATAAGGTACGTTTAGGTATATTTAGTTTCCTGCATTTTTTAATGTTTCACGTAAAGAAATACTATATAGAAGGACTAAGTAGGCGCTTCATATCATCAATGTATAAAAATATAAAAATTTTTTAAAATTTTCGATAGAAATAGATAAATTATTTATCCAAAGTTGTATATATCTATCTAAATGGAAAAAAGATAATGCTTAAATTATTATTTTATCTTTTGCATTTATTAATATAATTCTTATTCTTATTATGAACAAAATCTTTAAAATAATGCTGATGAACTTGAACTAGTTTAAGTATTTATATCTGTGTTCATAGAGATGTAAATGTATTAAAATCGATACTATATGAGAAAAATGTTAAAGATACAGTAACTGCCATAAATGTTCGTAATATATTACATGTTATATGTTTTTATATATAAACGGGAATGAAGTCTATGAGTTTAGCATTGTTATATGCAGGACAAGATAACTTTAAACTAGTTTTCTTTTCGAATAAAATAATTTGCTACAAAATGGCTTCGATTTGTTGTTGCAAACTTTGTTATAAATGCAGAAATTGCATATTTTACTTTAAATTGCATATATTTTTGCACATTTCCAACGTTTTTATAACTTATTTAACATATTTTTTAATTTTTTAAAAAAAATGTTTTGTTTTCGCTGTATTTCATATTTTTACAACAAAATTGGTATTTACATATTTATAATATTTTGAATAAATATCAACAAATTTAGATTTAACAAAAAAATAGTAGGTTCTATAAAATACAATTTTACATAGTTTTATTTAATTTTTTAACCCGCAATTTTGCGAAAGGTATTTTGAGTTTGTGCTTCTAATTGTAACCTCCAAAATATTGGTCCTCAAAGTATCGGTTCGGTATCTATTTTTGAATCTGTCCATCTGTGTGAAATTTAGTTTGTTCCGTTAAAGTGGTATTATCGTACATATTCCTTAAAGCCTGTATATTTGTTGACAAAAACTTAAGATCTGAATATTTATTAATATGTACCTGCACAAGGAAATATTTTTTAGTTCATATTTTTTATATTTTTAGTGCATATTTTCCCACTTTATATTACATATTATAAGCGCATATTTTTAATTTTTAAGTACATGAAAATCCTTTCCCTGGTTATATGTTCATTTCTTCTTTTCGAAAAAATATTTTCCAAATGAAGCATGGATGCGAATAAGGGCGTAAAGACCACCTTTTCAAAATCGCGTTTTTTCGCATAATTGTATTAAACTAACCTTTTTACATCTATTCATAAAAAAATAAATTGAAAAATATAAATTTTTCGCTAAAATAGATAGTTTAAAAAGCACGATTTTTAAATACTATTTATTTTTTTGGGTAAAAAATATTAGCAGTTTAATGTATTTTTCTGTAAAAAATCGTATAAATTTTAATTCGAATTGCACCAAATTTGCAGAATGGTTGGAAAACATTTCAAATTTATTAATTTTTAAATTATATTGCAAAAAAGATTATTATTGAATGAATTATTTAAGTATGAAAGTGTGGACAAGAAGAAGGGCGTATATCCATAACTATAGTTATATTTTAAAAAAATTATTATATCTTGTTATTTTCGGATTATTTTAGTTAAAGAGGTCCTATCCAATTTGATAATGAACTAAGATAATAATGTGGTTCGCTGATTTTGACAATAACGCAATAAGGTGCGATTTAAAGATTTTTCTAAGAAAGATTTTTCTAAGTATGTATAAAAATACTATAAAATATATTTTTTTTGGTTTTTGTTTTAATTACTTATAAGGATAATGAAGAATGTCCTTGAAACTTTAGCAAATAATGCTCTAGACTGTTATGTTGAGGCTGTCCAAGTTTTATATAATAAAATAATTAAGAAGTATATAAAAATAACATTTATTTATATATACTTTTAACTAAAATATATGGATATATGCCCTTATTCCATTTTAGCAAAATTTCAAGTATTAATTTTGGCAAGTTGTGACTCGAATTTTTTACTGAGTTTTAGCACAGGGATAGATGTGAGTTATATTTATGCATATATGTGAAAAAAGTAGGAAAAAATGCCGATTTTAAAGTTTTATGATGTTTTTATCGTCTCCTGTAAAATTTCCCAAATGGTTTATACGCCCTTATTCGGCTCCATGCTTCAAATAAAAATTGTTTTGAAGCTTTCTTATTTAAACTATTTTTATGTTTATAGAACGGTTTCGCCATCTCGCAACGAAAGGACGTTTGACCCACAAAAGATAATCTTCAGAATGTGGCTTTAAAAAATTAATAGGGTTTTAGTTGAAATTTTTATGAACCAAACTTCATAAGGACAGGTACATATTTAGCCTAAAATCTTACATAAACCATCGATAAGTCGTTTATAAATCATAATATTAAAATTTATAAATATAATTTTCATTAGAAATTTAGGATTTTCTCTAAAGAGTACGGTAAATTATTGACTCATATTTAGGAATATGAGAAAAATGATATTCTGAAAATCAAACTAATATTCATATTAAATAAAATTATAATCTGTACTCGTTAAGACAATTAACAGGTCCCTTAAATAAGTTAGTTACATATCTTTGAAACTGGTTTTTGCAAACTGTAAGTAATTTTGAAGAAATGGATCCACTTTATTTGCATAATTGACATGTACCAAATAATAATAACTACATATTAACATTGTTCAACTTTTTGTCAAAGAAACACAATTGTTCAATAAATTTGAACATTAAACATTAATGTATATTATTATGACTGAATTGAGGGTTATAAAGACAACTAAATGTTTCTTTAATTGTTTCAGTGACTGTGCTTAAAGACGCACCTCCACCTGTTTCATGATAGATGCACTTTTACAAGCAATACACAAACTAAACAGCAATAAAAGTTGTTTACCTTTAAAAATGGTTATATCAAAAATTTAAGTGGTCATGATTCGGTTGTAAAAAAACACAAACTTGTATGTTCCATACACGAACAAATGCATAAATGGTTAAAACAACAAACAAAGCCAAGAGCATTGTGGCCAGAACAAATCTGTTATGTCAATGGATAAAAATCAAAATCTTGTGAATTGAGCAAGAATACGTTAAAGTGCACAACTAAACACAGACACAAAAATATTCGCGCTTGAAAATTGTTTAAAAAAACACAATGAATTTTTTTTAAATGTAAATGACATTGGCCTAACTCGCAGACAGTGGTACCGGCTCATACATTTTTTAAGACGATTATTATTGCTACTATTATTATTTTTTTAATAATAATACTAAATGCCTGCTTAAAATATGTCTAACTAAATTACAAAACTTGAATGAATAGTTTGAATGGTTTATGTACACTATAACGAGTTGATTATTTAATACAACTTAATAATTATATTTAATTTTATTTTGAATGTTTGTAATGTTTATATCGCAGTAGTTTAGTTAATAGAACGTAAAAAAGTAATACACTTTCATGTAGGCCTCCTCATATTTTACCATTCTCTTTTTCATATATTTTATTTAATTATTTATTTTTTATTGTTTTATTTTTTCGAAATAGTGCAAAAACTGCTTTTAAAAAACAAATACAAAAATTATAAATAATAGAGAATATTTTTGTTTTGGAAATTTGATTTATTTACTTTATGTGGCTTCACATAAATAAAAAGCGGAAAGAATTATGTACATAATTAGAAAATGCATACATTTATTGCACAATTTTAAAAATATTACATAAATTTGTCGCATAATTATGCAATTTAAAATTATTATAGATACCCAGTAAAAAATAAAACAATGTACTCAAAAAAATAACATTAATCACCACTTCAAAAGTAGCACTAAGTGATTTTTTTACCTTCTGTGGAAGTGATGTTTATTGACTTCCTTTCCAATTTTTTTGTATTGAAATTTTTCGAATTAATATTATTTAAGTTAAATTAATTGTATTTTATAATAACACAATTACTTCTTAAGAATGGCTTCAGAAATAGTGAATTTTAATTAAATAAAAAGGACATTCCTCCTATGACAAGCCTGTGGTAAAATCATAACATCTTCAGGTCTTTTACAGTACTTTCATGGAGTAAATTCTACTTCTTTTTCGCTTTTTTAAAAGTCTTTTTTTTACTGGGACTATACTACAATTTCACTTCCTAATAACTTTCAAAAAAAGAACATAAAAATGAACGGGTTAAAATCATCACTTCTTCGGGTCTTTTTCAGTACTTTTTTCAAGATAATTTGATGAAATTTTGCACATGCTATTGAAAATGGTTGAAATCGGTTTATTATTTCTCCTAGCCCCCATACAACCGTACCCCCTGAATCGGCCTTTAGGCTCACAATTACGTTAAATGTTTTATAATGTCAACAAAAATCAGCAAAAATTAGTTTTATAGAACAGTAAATGACAATACTAATTTTTATAGTGATCGGGCCTCATTTGACCCTAGCCCCATATAAACTCCCCTTCAGAAAATGACTTGAAGGTCAAAATTAACTTATGATTACTAATAAAACGATCAAAATCTACATAAATGACTTTGAAGTAGACGTAAATTCATCTACCAAATTTATAAGGATAGGACCATATTCTCCTCTATCCCCCTATGAGTCCTCTTGTAGAAAATCTCTTTTTTGTCAACAATAAGTAAAAATTTCACAATAAAACAAATTAAATGCTTTATATAAAAAAAATCACAATTTTAACATACTGACTGGTGTAGGATATCATATGGTCGGCAATAAATTCATACTTGTTAAAAATGTAAAAGTGCACATTCTTGCAACTTTAAAATGGCGGTAAACATTGCTATTTTATTTTATATTATTAGGCGTTGAGGAAAAATTGTGTAGTAAATAAGTTGGTGCTATTTTTGTAAAAAAATCAACAATTGTTAATTTTATTAACAACGAAGCAAAACGAATTTTAAAAGAATGTGTTATATTAATTAAAAAATTAAAAGAATTATAATACAATTAAAATACTCAAAGTTAATTAGAATATTAATTTATAAAAATTGACAACAATATACATATGTATGTATAAATTGTTGCAATACAAAAAGTTGGGCGTGGGGAACTATTATTCGTTGCGAAAAATTATAAAATCTTTACGACTTCTGCAAAGATTATAATATTAGCACTTATGATCTAAGAAATAAATAATCAATGAATGACATGAAATCAAATGAAACCAAAAACAACTTACTAGTTGTAGTTGTTGATGTTGTAGATGCTGGTGAGATGATAGTGATTGTTGATGGTGATGTCGTGGATGTTGGTGTAAACTTTCGAATATTTAAACGATTACTCGTAATATTGCCATTACTTATATTTTGATTCTCTGGTACATTACCTTTTTGTCGTTTTGAACTAGTTTCAATATTTAAATGTAGACCATCACCACTAGTAATGGCAACAGCATTGGAAGAAGCTAACAATGGTTGAGACTTGCTATTAAAGTTGTTATTGTTTTTGTTTGTGTTGCCACGATGATGACTAACAAATGTTGAGTTGCTGCTGCTGCTCGTTGAATGATGAGTTTGAACATTTGCATTACGTGATGATAAAGGGGGATGGTTATTATTTTTATGTGGTATGGTACGTGAAGTTGTTGTTGGTTTATGTTGACGACTATTGTGTGTTACTGTTGTTGTTGTTTTTATATTGTTAATACTTTTGTCGATTTGATCATTTAAAGCGGAATATTGTGTGGGTTGCAGTTGTTGTTGAGTTTTTGTGAGAGTATTTGCAGAACGTGATCGATTGGAAATTGCATTCCGTTGTTGACCCGCTGTTGTTGGGGTTATTGGCTTATTAAATAATTCCTGACTTTTATGGACAATTGGTATATCGTGTTCCACAATCAATTGATTTTGTTGTGTTCCACTCTCGTAACGTCTGGATATTTGTGCATTTGCTCGATTTGTTGGCAATTCTATGTGTTCTACTCTGGAACGTGTCCGTTTTGAGGAAATGTTTTTATCTACTAAGGTAGGAGATGTGGGGAGCAAATGTATTTCCTGATTTGGTAGTTTTTTAGTTGTCTTATCACCATATTTTAATGCTCTTGAAGGAGCTGCTATAGCAGCAACTTGTTGTAAATTCACTTCCGCTTGTTTTTGTTTAGCTGCCTCTGTTGATGTTGCATAAGTTGTTACAACTAAAATGATGGTACATGTTGCTGGCAACCACCAACTTTTATAGAGTTTCATAGTTTTGTTTTTAGTTTTTATCAACACATGAATCTGTTATTAATTTAAATTTGACATTAGTTACTTTATAAAATTTATTATATGTTTAGTTTTTATATTGTTTTATGCAAAATAAAAATATTTAAATGATTCAAAAAGATTCCATTTTATCGTATAGCATTTATTTGTAATAAATTATGTTTTAATATCGAGAGACTATATTCGATGGTCTCTACCTAAAATAACACAAGTTTTCTTCTAGAATATATTTTTACGACCATATTCTAAACCTTTATATAAAAAAATAAAATTTTGCATTTTTTACAAAATTATTCACAAATTTATATCAGATAGAGCTTTATTCTACGAAAATTTTTTTACAACCTTCAGATAAAAAGTTTTTCATAGAAAAAATTTTTTATTTGATTTAATATCAATAAATATTTTATTTTATGCAATTTAATGAAGCAATATAAACCAAATCGTTGAAAAAGCATCATATTATGAGGTTTTTTGTCTAAAATCAATGTTATATGGTTAAACACGGCAATAAAATTAATCAAATTTGTATCATTTGTATCATTTAGGCAACTCTTCAGAACATTATAAATATTACTATGAAATTGAACATAAAGTTATGACTAAATCATTCCGTTGGTTTTCACAAAGATTGGACTCGTTTGACCCTAGATCCCATACATAATTTAAAATGTTTATAACACATTTTTTATATTTTTATATATAATTTGCTCAGACCACTCTCGTTAAACATAATAAAATTTGTTAAAATAAATATGTATGTATACTTCTTAGGAAATATTGCAAAAAATATTATAATTAAGAAAAAAAGTTCTAATTACAAAAACTCCACTACTTTGACAAAAACTGCCTGCAAAAATGTCTTATGTTTAAATATGAATTTCAAAATAGGAAAACTTGTATCTAATTTTTTTTTACATAAAAACACTTATTAATTTTGAAAAACATTGTTTAGTTTAAAAATTATTACTACTATAAACACAAATTTTTTGTAGGTCAGTTTGACCTTAAAGCTATTGATTAAACACTATAAATGTGTAAGTTTATTTTATCTTGCTTTTAACATTTATTTAACATTCAAAGTTTTTATATTTATATTCGTAAATAGATTTTTTTAAACAATCTACAAGTTTGTTGATCTCTTTTAACGCTTTTATGATCAATTTTTTTTATAATTAATAAGACTTGAAATAAAACAAAAATAGTGAACAGTATTAGAAGTTGTTTGATCTAGTTAATATTCATTTGTATTATTTGTTTATTTTTTCTTTTATTTTGCACTATACGAGTCCATATTTGCATTAACAACAGCAACAACAACTATTAAAATTCACCTGTTGATTTTATATTAAACGGAGTGGAGTGCGCGTGCTCAACCGTCGAAGTTACACAGCTGACTGTTATTCAATTTTCACTCCCAACAGCTCACTTTGAATTGTGCAGATTCGCAGTTTGGCCATAAGTTTTAAAGTGCCATTCCGTGTGTAATGCATTCAAAAAAACCAACGCTCAAAAATATGTATTTATTCATCGAAATTCTCTTTGTCTCTCTATGATATACTATACTATACTTACTACTCTACTCTATTGAAGTTTAAAGTGCAAACTTTTTAAAATACTCTAGCCCATTTACGAGCAATAGTCAGTAAGTCATATAAATAGTTAAAATAAACCTGATTTTAGCGGCGTCTTCCATTCATCCATTTCATCGAGTGTTAATAGTAACTTAAGCATTGGACTTTATTATAATGTACCAACTTAAACTTTAATATTTTTATGATAAACTTTATATCTCATATGTATGTATATTAAAGATATATTTTAAATAGGTAGTTTTCAGTACATCTTTCATTTTGTAACTTTTGGTGGTAATATGGTTTTTATTTAATTTTATAGTTAATTTACTAATAACATAATAATTTTCATAAAAATTATGAAAAAAAGTTTTCATATATTCTTGAATTTAAGTACATAATTCAAATATATACAGTGAATCAACTAAGTTTTTTGCCTACCTTTTTTAAGAGAATTTTGTTTTTTGTTCATACATAAAATTCGAATAAACAGGTAAAAAGTAAATATATGATTTCCAATTAAAAATAGAGATTGTGTAATATGGAAAAAATTAGAAAAAATATTAAAATGCAAATTTTGGTGCATTTGTTGTTGCATTTTATTATTTTTCATCAGAATTTGCATGTTAATAAAGTATTTTGCATATTGAGAATTTCGGTTAATTTCATTGGGGTTTTCAAATTATTTTTGGAATTTATTGTTTTATTGTTAAAAGGAAGAGTGTTAAGTATTTTTCAATTGCAATTTGCAAATACCATATCCTCATTGGGTGAAAATAAGATGTTATTTGCCTTAAAATGTTTAAAGGATAATGATGAGGCAATTTCGATATAAAAAATTAGTTTAGATTTCTAGAAGAAGTGTAAATCAATAAAATGTAATTATGAAATGTTTAATCAATAACATTAAAAAATACAAAATAGAGTAATAGATGAAATGATCCAAAGAAATATTAGAAAAAACGCACTGAGTGCTCTTTCAAAATCTTTAACTGCCAAAGGGAGGCTACTTGTATCCAAGGAAAACTATTGGACTCCTGATTTATTTTTTCAAAATCTATATACGAACTAGGAGGAACACTATGTTTAAATTTAGACCTCTAAACAGACCTTAGATTGCTTGGAACCAATATAAAGTGAACTGTCGTGTAGTACAGGAAAAATACCTAATTTAGATATTTTAAAATAGAGGTGGTTATCATACCGTAACGTCAACAAAAACAATATTTTTCACCTAAAACATACACTTATATATATTTAGAATCCAAATCAAAAATAACTATCCAGATCCAAATACGCCTACTGTATCTTATTCATAAAATAAAGAATTTAAAATATGAGGTTGAAAATCAAGATTTTAGCATTTAATATTTTTATAGTGGTATATAGTGATGTCCCCATACTTAGAGTGGCTAGGATGGTACTTAGTGTTAGATTTATTGAATAAGAATCAATATTATAAAATTCTAAATAAAATTTACACAATGCTCCCCAAATAGATGGAGTTTCCGTAATGTAGTTTTTGTTTATCAACACAAAATGACCAAAAACCCGGATTATTTTTGTTATAATATATAGATTTATACCTCACAAAACTTAAGTCCAAATCCATTGATTATCTAATCCAATTCAAAATTACTTATTATTTTCGAAATTTAATGAAAGAAACGATAGATTTCATGTTAAGTCAAATATTGATAAATTCTGATAGGTATATAGGATAATAAATCAGTTAAGAAATGTCCAAATTTAGTCGTTCCACTACTAAAATATCTAAAAAATGTTATTCTAATATATAGGAGTAATAAAAATATTAAAAATTATAAAATAATGCAGCAATATTAAAAAAAAATGAACAAAAAACCTAAAAAAGCAAAATACTTTATTGACCCAAAAAATTAACAATACGTTCACATTTTATCAAAAATCTCGTTAATTAATATAACGATTTTACTTTTTATGGTAGAAAATTAAAATATAAGATATTCCTTAGAAACAAGTTGCTTTATTTTGCTAAATTTATAAAATTTTGCATAGGCAAATTACTTAATTGATTCACTGTATATATTGTAATCAAAACAATAGTCTGCCATATATCGCGACTATTTCATAATATAGTAATAATGTTTACTTATTCATTAAATTAACACTGGGTAGCATTATTTACCGATATTGATATAAATGTCAGGTTGAGATGACTGCACTCCCTTTCAAAAGAAGATTTTGCAAAGTTTTACATTTTTTTGATCTGCCAGTTTTTATAGAAAAAATACTCTTAGAAGGGCACTTATTGTAGGTTTAGTTTAACTCTAATCACTGGCAGTTTTACTTAGACTGTATATGAATATAATTATATTTAATGAAAATAATTAACTATTAATTAAACTTTTGAAAACGGCTGAGGGTTGTGTACATAAAATTAGGAGAATATGCATTTATTTACATCTAAACAAAAGTTCATCTTATGCACATTATTTTCAAAATATTTCAATTGATTTCATCCAAATTAAAAGGATTCGTAGTTTAGTCAAGGATAATATGTACATAATACGCAGTTATTAAATATAAAATTAATGTGTACTTACTAGAATATTCAATTATTCGGGTTTTTGTCTTGTTAGGTTTATTCGATAAATAATTATTTGGGGTTTTAAGTTGGCCGGTTAATAATCGGATAATTCAAAATTATTCGGTTATTCGCATAAAAGGCAAATGAATGTATGTTGTTCTAAGAATAATTTCTTTTTTCCAATATTTTTCTTCCAATAACAAAAAAATTATAATACTACTTTAAATTCAATTATATTAATCTCAAATATTAGAAATTATTTATTTTCACGTGAAATTAAGTTTATTCAATTTATGTTTTGGAGATTTATCAACGAGTTCCACAAATCATACCTTCCAATGAACTAGTCTATAACTGTGTGTTGCTGAAGAATTAATTAGAAATACTTTAGAAACACAACACTGTTTCTAAAGTATTGTAGAAGTAAAGACGTTATAAATATTTTCAAGATTTCTTTTCAGAAATCTGAAATGTTCTGCATGAACCCATTCTGAGAAGTAGATAAATCAGAACAACTTATTATAATATTTCTGAAGTATTGTTATAAAAATTATCCAATAAATATTCTTTATTATAGAAAAGTAATTAAGAAATTAATACAGAAAGTATTGTTTAATAATAAGTAGTCGGTAAATTGATATAAATTATTCGGTTTATACGTTTTTTGAAATTTGGCAATTTTCATTTATTCGAGCGATTAATCGTCAAAACTTGATCGATTAACCGATCGACGATTAATCGTTTGAATACCCTAGTACTTACGTCTTTTTTCTTAAGTTGAAACTATTACAACTAACGATTTCTATACGATATCGAAAATCATTTCGCTTACGTCCATTTTGCGAAAAAGTCTCGATATATATAGTTTTTATGTCCCTAGCCAATATATTTAAATGTTTAGGTTGATTTTTAGCCAGTAATTAGCATTAATCAGGGTTAGGTTCAATTATGTACCGATCCTCATAAAATAGATTTGACTCATAAAATAAGACTGGTAGATTTTTGGTCACTTTTAAAACTGTTATGTTTCCTATACTGTATTGCAGAGGCTATGTGAAAACATCTAGATCTTTTCGTTTTGGACTCTATCGTGCTTTCAACAGATAGACATACGGACGGACAAGCTAGATCATCGTACAATTTTATAAAGACCCAGAGTACATACATATAACTATACAGTTTTTGGGTCTATAACCAATATTTCGATGTGCTACATACAATGTGATAAAATTATTATGAATACAATTAATGTTTTTTATAAATGAAGCCAATAAATTTTATATGTTGATAGAATATAGAGATTTCCAGCTTAAATTTTGTTTAAAATTGTAAGCCCTTTAAACTTCGAAGTCTTTTTATAGGGAAATAAAAGCTTTTAAAAAAATAGGAGTATACTGAATTGTTGGACTATAGTATCGCATGCCTATCAAATTATATATGTATGAAAGATTCTTTTCAAAATTATTACAGGTCTTATAAAATTTGAGTTTTTGTGTTTCAAACTGAGAAAAAGAGTTATTTTATTTTTTAAATAAAAATCTTATCATTCGCAACATTAACTCAATGGGAACAACCAGCATCTCATTTTCAATGGAAAACAATTTCCAAAAGAAAAAATAAGTAAAAACTACTTATCTATATATATAAAATTCTAACGTTACTGACTGACTGACTGACTGACTGATTGACTGATTCATCATCGCACAGCCTAAACGGTTAAAGCTAAAGAGCTGAAATTTGGACAGGGGGTTGGTCTCCCACCAAATAGATCCACTAAGACGGGATTTTTGGAAATTCGAATGTTTAGGGGGTAAAAAAGGGTAAAAACGGGTAAAATCGGTAACCTTATATCTCCTAAACTAGAAAAGATACAAAAATAGTTTAAAGCTTATCGTCGTTCATTTAAAAAATAAGCGGACAGGTGTCTGGTACTTTTTTCAATTTCGGCCCCTTTAGGGAATAAACGGGTAAAAACTGTATTTTGGTACTTTTTTTGCGCCCCATGTACCTTTTAAACCAGTGAACATTCAAACAATATTTTTGACTCCTTCATAACTTGACGAAAAAATAAAAATATAAATTTAGTACTTTTTGGTTATTCGGATGTTTAAGGGGTGAAAATTGTACCTATTTTTGGTACTTTTTTCATAAAACATTGATTTTGGTTTATTATCTTATACATATAAATACGTAATAACGGGCTCCCACTACGATGTTGCAACATTTTGGAATAGAATTTTTATTTCGTTAATGGGTAGAAAAAAAGTACCAAAAGGGGTAAAAACTGGAAATTTGATTTTATTCAAACACAATGATCCAATTTAGATAAAATTTTTAGATTTAGAAACACTAAATATGCTAATGAGGTGTTATTTGGAAACCCGGTACCAAGTGATATTTTTTGGTACTTTTTCATTCTCCATCTGGTAGTTTTTGAGTTTTCTTTGATATTGAAATCGAAACATGAAATTAATAATAAAGAGACTTTTCAGTACTTTTTCGTTCTACACAGGTATTTTTTTGAGTTTTCTTTAAAATTAAACCTAGAAGCATAAAATTAAGCATGTAGAGCCCGGAGTAAGTGAGAATCTAAAAAAAGGGGACTTTTTGGTACTTTTTCGTACTTCGACTGGTACTTTTTGAATTTTCTATAATATTGAACCTAGAAACATGAAATTAAGCACGTAGAGCACGTAGTAAATGAGAATCTATAAAAGCGGACTTTTTGGTACTTTTTCGTTCTACAAAAGGTACTTTTTGAGTTTTCTATAAAATTTAACCTAGAAAAATGAAATTAAGCATGTAGAGCCCGGAGTAAATGGGAATCTATAAAAGGGGACTTTTTGGTACTTTTTCGTTCTTCAAAAGGTACTTTTTGAATTTCCTATAATATTGAACCTGGAAACATGAAATTAAGCATGTAGAGCCCGGAGTAAATGAGAATCTATAAAATAATAAATAAAAGGGGACTTTTCGTTCTTCAAAAGGTACTTTTTGGATTTTTGTATAATATTGAACCTAGAAACGTGAAATTAAGCACGTAGAGCCCGGATTAAGTGAGGACCTATAAAAGGGGACTTTTTGGTACTTTTCCGTTCTTTAAAAGGTGTATTTTGAATTTTCAATAATATTGAACCTAGAAACATGAAATTAAGCGTTTAGAGCCTATTGTTCAAGGGTACTTTTTGTGTTTTTTTATAATATTGATCCTAGAAACATGAAATTAAGCATGTGGAGTCCGGAGTTAATTAGAATCTATAAAAGCAATCAGGCACTTGAGTGAATGAAAATTTAAACTGGAATATTTTTGAATTTTCTATAATATTGAACTTAGGAACATGAAATTAAATAAAATAGGTCCTTTGGTACTTTTTCGTACTTCACTGGTACTTTTAGAGCTTTCTAAAATATTGAATATACAATCATAAAATTAAACACGCAGTATCCCAATTGAACGAAAATTGAAAAAGCATACTCTGGTACTTTTTTGTTCTTTTACTAATACTTTTCGAATTTTCTATAATATTGAACCTAAAAACATTAAATTGGACATGTAGCTTCCTGATTGTATAAAAATCTTTATGCGATTTTTTTGGTTTCTGGTTGAAAATTAAACATGCGTCATCCTGATTTAATGAAAATATATAAAAAGGCACTGTCTGGTACTTTTTCGTTCTTCAACTGTTTTTTCTAATTTTCTGTAATATTGAGACTAGAATCATAAAATCAAACTTAAAGAGTACTCTAAAAGGGGAATTTTTGATATTGCAGATATATATGCATTTACAATAATGATATTTATTTTATTCCATTACTATTTCTACACACTTTAAAAATATTTGACATCCTTCGGCAAAAAGAAAAATAAATCAAATTTATTTTACAAGAAATTATTATGGTTTTGTTTTATGAATTAGGGATATTGCCCTACAAACATACATATATTAGATAAATCCACCTTGTTTTATTCAAAAAATCCAGTTAGATTTATCAATTGTATAACTACCATTTTTGCACTATTATTTTTTTCTTAAACTTAATATTAGCTTACACAATGTTTTTTTTTGGAAATAATGATGACCAAATCGAAATTTCGAACTTCAAAAACAAAAAGTCATTAAAAACCCTCTAATCAACATTAGTAATAATTTATGACCATTTTAATTTTTACCCTCATAACTAACAAGAGCTATATAATATCTGTAAGAATCGAAGAAAACCCGAGCAACGCCGGGTACATTTAGCTAGTATATGTATAAAATGTTAAAGTTTCAGTCAAAAATGGAATAGATTTCATAAGAGAGATACCTCTATATATATCTCAATATCGGAACAATAATGAAAACCAATAAATCTTTTATTATAAACCGATGTATTGCAATGGCATCATATGTCATACTATAGTGATTAAACATATTTTTGTATAAAAATTTATAACATAAATTTTTAACATGTGCATCATGCAACAAGTTAGATATGCCAAAACCTATAAACATAAAACTCATTGTGACTACTGATACAAATCTATTAACAGGAAGTTAGTTACCACATCACATTAGTTGTAACCAATATTAATAAAAGTAATCAAAATTTAATTTTTAATCTAATTTAATTCAAATAAAAAAAGACCCAAATTTTTTTAAATTAAAAAATCTTTTATTTAACCATTGGATAGCTCAAGTAAGAGATTCTCCAACAATATGAGGAAAAAAGTACACAACCCCTGAAGTAGCGAAGCCTGCTTCCAGATGGTAACAATTCCATCAATTTCAGTAAACAAAATTGCTTTACAGAAACATTCAAAGATCAATCACAGGGGTGTGGGCATCATCAAAAAGAAGGATTTAATCCAACTGTAAATATAAGAAAAATATTAATACTTTTTCAAAAATTTATGATTTACAATTAAGCTTACCTTCTTGAAGCCAATATCATTGGCGTATTCTCTGAAGCATTGACGGCAAATGTTCAAGCCATATTTGCGGATCAAACCATGACGGTTAGAGCAGGCACGGCTATAATATTTAAGATAAATTATTTGTCAATTAGTGTTAATCCATGTAAGTTTATAGAAAAAGTTTAATAAAGAAATTTTATTAAAATGTCTTTCTCATCACCAATAAATGAAATCATCGCACATGTTTGATTTCAGACTGTGACAGCAATTACAGAAATTTTTTTGTTGCCACCCTCAATTAAGGAATTTGCAACATGATATTACCACAAATTCCGTACTCAACCGGGGGCTAATATTAATAACTTTATTATTTTCTTAAATATTAAATAATGATGCATAAATATTATGAGTGAAAATGCAATAATTGAGTCATACAAGACACACATTCGTGCACCAAACATAACCTCACTTTCTTTATTCTAAATTTATTTTAAATTTTTCACATTTTTTGGAATCGCCATTCATAACATTTATATATCATTTTACAGGTATTTTAATGGAGAATTGATAATTACCAGCATCTGGAGCCTTGGCCGTATTTACGTGGATGCGAATACCAAAGATTAGCAAAACCCATGTTGGCTACTTAACTTCGTAAAAGCAAAAGAAAGAAAAGATGGCTGCCATCCGTTGAGATACAATATTTACATAGTTGTATGGAAAGTGTAATAAAAATAACATGCTTGTCTATTTTCGTATTAAATTATTTCGTATGTTTTATGTTAATATCAAGCAAACATTTGTTATGACATATTTTTATTTAACACACTTAATTTATAATATAAACAAATTTTAGTTTCTTATATCAAAATTACGATTTAAATTTCGAATAAAACATGACTATTATATGTTTTTAAAAGATAATGAACGTCGTAGGTCTAATCAAAGTTGTTCTTCATAATACAACGGATAAAGTTTTTGTAGTTCCAATAATAAAGTGGAATTTTACAAAATTAAAAGAATATTATTATGTTCATATATGTCTTATCAAATTTAAGTTTTTTTCTTATGATTTCAACACATAATTTTGTAATTCATTATAAAAAGGGAAAATTGTATGAAATTGTGCTTGAAAGACTGAAAAAGCCAATCGTTTTATCTGATTCGTAGTAACCGAATTCGTTAAAAACATCAATTTTTTTTTTTTTTTTTTTTTTTTGTATAAAAATAATTACAAAAATCTCGGGATTTGGAAATGGTTGGTAATAACCAAATTCGTTAAAAGCGATTCGACTGTAAAAACGACTCAAAACACATATAAAAACATAGCCGGATTACATATTTCTTAAAGCCGCCGTCGAAATTTTAACATTAGCCACCGCCGATGTTAGTCTTTGTCGACGCAGGGCTTTTTTGAAAAGCGCAAAACAAGTTCATTTAATTTTTGTTTAAAACATTTTTATTAAACTATAATTATTATGTTGTAATTCAGGTCTGAGTTGGGGAACAACTCTCGCGTCATCGTTTTTATTTTTTAAGGACGGTCAGGCTTGTGCTTGTTGCTGGGCTTTCGACAGAATTACTTCTCACCCCGCACTGATTTAATGCACTACTTCGTATAACTGTTCTTGGTCATGCGTTGTCTTCATTAAACGTGTGCTTTCGTTTTACCTCAGAGTGAGGTTATGTTTTTTATTGGTGGAGACCATAGAATACTCACGATATAACCTGGTGGAGACCATTTAAACTCGAATATAAACTGGTGGAGACCATTAAAACTCTGGAATTTTTTTTTGATTATGATGATTCAATGATATAACTTTTTTATTTTTGTGGGATAACCTGGCAGTTTGTGAGTTTAATAACTCCGCCAACACACTTCAAAGTTAAAAAAAAAAAAAAAAAAAACTATAATTATGGAAGATATAGAAGAACAGATAAAACTGGTAGAAGTAAAAATATCAAAATTAAATAATTTCATAGCACTAAGCTTGAGAAGAGAAAAAGTATCCAAGGAGCTGGAGAAGCTTGTCTCAGATGCAATTATTGTTCGAGATCTAATGACAAAATCTCATGAGCTATTGCAAAAGGAATTTAATACTTTAGAAAATGATTATAACGAGGTAATGTCTGAAATGCGAAAGAAGCAAATGCTGGTCATGAACTATGTAATTAAAGAAAAAAAGAGAAAAATCAAAGAATCTGAAGAGGAGGAAAAGAAAGTTCAATTGATACTAAGTGGCGCGAAATCGAGTGGTAGCGCTATCAAAGCTAATAGTGCAGCTCCGAAATCCGCTGTTAAAAAAACTGATCTTTTAGCCAAATTAAACCCAAGTCAAACACTTTCCGCAACACCTAAAATAAAACTCAATGACTATAAACAGTCACCAATGATTAAAAAGAAAGTTAATCCTATATTTCAGTTTGAAGAATTCGATGTCACAATCACGCAACAACAATTCGATAAAATACCAAAGTAATTATTTACATGCGATAGTAATGAAATGAACTATTTAGTTTATAATGTATATTTTCTTCTAGGTATATGTGTGGCCGCGAAACGTTGGATCAGTTAAATTCATTTTTGGAAACAGTTATTATACCCTGTTTTAACGAGAAATATCAATTAATGCACAAGGAACGTAGTTGCTTGAGAAATTTAAATGATCTAGAATTGTGGAAATTATACAATGAGCAGTCTGTCTATTTACCGGGTAAGTTATTGTATATTTTTGAAGAAAAAATTGGTATTTATTGAGTACCAATTTTTTATATTATTTTTATACAAAATTCTTAGGACGTAGCTTTATAACACCTGGAGATGTGACTAGAAAACTAAATAAAATGTTGGATAAAAAGAACCAAAATCGTCTAATAATGCTTAGACATATCGGAATTCTACATGAAGTTCGTGTTAAACAAACAGTGTGCTACGTTTGGTCACATAATGATCATAATTAATATATTCTAGATTTTTAAAAAAATTTTTTGTTATTAAAGTCGAGATACTTGAAATTGCATGCAATTAAATTAAACAATTTTAATAAATAAATAATATTGACTATTAACTTATATATCGTCATCTGAAATTTAAAACTACATATAATTACTTTTTGTTGTTTTTATACCATCCACTATCATCTGTTTGGTATTGATATGGGTGCACGATTTCACATAGCTCCCATACAAGTGGCCACCAGAAATATGTTTTGAATCATGCATCATTAGGTAGAAAGTTGCCTTTTGATTCAAATTTACATATTTAAGTTTACAAGTATTTTAAGATACGCATTTTATAAGTGATTTAAATTGACAAATTGTAAATGATTATACACGTTGTTTCTTAAATAATTATGATGTCACAATAAAATGTATACATATAAATTTATTAAAATGCCGTTTTCCGGTAATCCTTAAAACAGGGTTTTGAAAAAGTCGAATGATCGATCTTCCCAATCCATTTTTATGAAGTCAATCGAAAAATCTAATTTTATTTTTTTATGATACGTTGTTACGCATTTCTAGTTACGATATGTAGTTTTTCTAATTAATGTATTCGTTTACCTATAATTAAATTTGAAAACGACAATAATAAAATGCAAATGCTGTTAGTACTCAGTTCAGAAAATAATACGAATTTTGAGTTATATGTACACTACCTTTAAGTAATTTTTTTGATAACGAAAATTATTAATTTTCAAATGTATGTATAAGATGTAGTTTTGTATTAAATGAACATTTTATTTCAGTTTGATAACATTTTAACTACTGTTACAGAAAACAGGAAATTATTCAATAAAAAAGAAAATATTTTTAATCTATAATGTCGGATATTATTGACTCAAACACATTTTTGGAAAACTCTACATTACCCATCATGAAAATATCATTTATATTATTGTTATTCCTAACATAGGAAAATTTGGTAGGATCATGCTCTAGGGGAGATTTGATATTTTCATGACTGACAGAAACATAATCCTGAGAATTTGTTGAAATTTCCAGTTTTTGTGCATCATGGTCCTGAGCGGCTGCCGCTTCTAATTGTAACTTTTGCATTTGCATCATTAGACGAGCATTGGCATCTAGGTGAGAGTGTCGTGCTCGTATATGCTTGTCACGATCACCACGTTGTCTAAAGTTTTTGGTGCAAAAATGACAACCAAATGGTTTTTCTCCCGTATGAATACGTTGATGATTTTTTAAAGCGTCAGCACGATAAAAACGTTTACCACAAGCTTCACACTCATAACGTCTTTCGCCACGGTGTATAAGACGATGTTGATAAAAAACCGATCCCGTAAGAAAACGCTTACCACATACAAGACAATGATAAGGTCTTTCGCCAGTATGACACTTACGTATATGATCATTTAGGTCGGGACGTATGGTAAATTTTCGTGTACATCCTGGTTCTTTACATGCAAATGGCTTCACTCCTACAAAAAGGATAATATATTTGTTTGTAATCTTTTTAAATTATTAATACAACATACCTTGATGAAATCTCAAATGTTGCCATAAATGACTGGATTGTGTATACGATTTTCCACATATATCGCATAAGTATTGTCGAGTCTTACTAGATCCACTAGTACCATCTTTATCACGTTTATATTTCCTATAATGTTTCTCTTCATAGTGGGTTACACATTCTTGGGCATTTTCAAAAATACTTTCACAATATTCACAAGGCAATTGCAGTGTGCCAGTAACTTTATTTAAACGTGGAAAGAAATGATAAGATGTATAACTAGAAAATAAATTAAAATGCGATTATTATATGAAGTATTTTAAAATGTTTACGACTGTTGCTAAAATGTTAAAAAAAAAATAAATTATTACTTTGGTACAATGGCAAATCTTACCGATGCTCATGTAGCAATTCCATTGACTGGAATTTATTCTCACACACATTACAGACAAAATAACGTTGAGTAGTGGCGCAATGAACCTTTAAATTTTCACGCATGAAAACACATTCTGCTTGCCAGTGTGTACAGATTTCCTTCGATGTTCTGACATGGATATCACAAGAAAAACATTCAAATCTTCTAAATGGTAAATGACATGCTGAGTGCACAAATAAATAGGATACTTCGGAGAATATTAGGTCACAAAATTCGCATTGTAGAATACAACTTAAAATAACAATTTTAAGATAAAGCGGTGTTTTCTCCTCTTGAAAGTTAGAAATTGAAGAATTATAAAAAGATCCTTCTTGAACCTAAAACAACACTCTTTAATTCAACTTTAAAAGCAAAAATTATCTTAATTCCGAACAAATATTTTTTAATTTATTCGACATAATAAAACTACATTCTATTTCAAATCAAAGCGAAATTCTTTGTGGAAACTAATTTATTGCATAAATACCTCAACTCTTAAACTATTCAAGGCATCATCAATATAGGCATCATAAGGAATTTCAGAACAATTATCCAGTTCCTTTTCTTCATCTAAGGAATCGGGAAAATGTGAATACAAATGGTTCAAAGCTTCATTTGATTCAAAGAAAATACGTCCACATAAAGTACATTTAATGACTACCCGTAAACCATTTACACCATGTGCTCCTTGTGTAGATACATTTTTATTGTTGGTTGTAGTGTTTGTGGTGGGTATTAAATCTAAAGCATGTTTTTCCATATGACGTAATAAACCAGAAGCATGAACAAATTTTCTTTCACACAAGGTGCATTCATGAGGACCATCTTGTTTCTTATTACTGTTTATGGAAACATTTGAGGAATAAGATGCGTTGCTGCCAGAAGTATTAGAAGAGGTGGTAATTGCATTTAAACAGCTATTAACATCGTATTTTAATTCGTCCTTAAGAAAGCGTCGTATGCGTATTTGATTTTCTTTTAGTAAACGTATGCAAGCAGGTTCTGTTGGCAATAAGGGTTCTTCCTTTACAGGCTTGATGGTGTTGGAAACTTTTGTTATTTTTGATGTTATTAAATTATGATCTTCATCATAATCACAAATGTGTGATTGGAATTCATCCATGTTAAATATGGAATTGCAGTTAGCACATTTAATAACTTTCTGTGTAACCGTCGTTGGCAATAGTATCGGCGGAGTATTTGTAAACTCTGAAAATTGGAAAGCAATTAAATGTTTTTAAATATAAAGTGAAATTAAAATTATACCTATTACTTCTTGTTTTGGTTGTGTCTCCAAAAATTTCAAAATTTTTATTACCTCTTCATTCGCATCGAATGGCACATTTTTAGTCACGTCATTCTTAAATGTTTCTACATTACTTACAGTTGGGCCTCTTAATAGAGGAATATTATCAACTATATCAATCATGTTGCCTTCTGGCTGTGTTGTATCTATTCCCGGCACTTTTAAAGGCATTTGACTTAAATCCAAAACTTCATTAATATCGTAAGAATTTGAAAAACTATTCACATTCAACGCTGATTCAAACGTATCCAGTGGCGTTGATTTTAATTCCTGCAATGGAATATCATCATAGCCATCTAATAACGGCATGCTACTACTACAATTCTGAAAAGTTTCACTCAACAAAAAGTCTGTTGGAGTATTTTTGTCTTTATATTCAGAATTCAGATCTTTCAACTGCGCAAATAGTTGATCTGACAGCCAAGCATCAGAAGTATTTAAGTCTTCTTCGTTTAAATTCATATTTTTAAATATTATTTAAAAATTTGTCGTTGAATAAGAGAATATTTACAAATATTATTTTTTTATTTTAACGGCAGCTTTGACATTAAAATCATGGCATGTTTTTATTAATAGCCAGATTGTACAAAAATGTACACCGTTGTATTTTATTACTTATTTAAATAAATTTCCCCGTTACTATTTTTTTGAACGTTTCTAGTTAAAACATAAGTATTCTGATAAATTATTGTATATATAGTTTTGGTGATTAAAAGTTCAGAAAATCCTGTAATTTATTGCAATATTTCGTAATGCGATATTTCTAAAAATCGATGCCATTTTAGGTGCCCAATATAAACATAAATCAATATGCATATTTACATGTTTATTCTTGAATATTATTTTTATTCAATAAATAAGAAGTAAATTTTTAATTTTTTTTCTAAAAAATTACAAGTTATACTGTTTATATTATGGAAATAGAAAAATTCCCCTGGGGGAAATATGGAACTTATTTTTTTACACTGGCAACTCTCTTACAAAGCTTCCTCAGTTGCACAAAAATATTTATTCGTGGAGGTGGTGTTTTTCTGCAAATTTCGTTTGTTTAATTACGGATTTTAAGTAATCTTATTACAGAACATTAAATAAACAAAATTTCTTGTATTATTTCACAACACATAGCAAGTAACTCATATAAATAAAGAGAAAAAAGTATTAAATAACTTCGTGCTATTTGTAAGGTAAGCAGCAAACTACGGCAAATACTATTGCAAAGAAACTTGTCTTGTGTGTACATTTCTACTTTAAAAATTACATTTATTTGTATTTGTCAAACAATAAAAGTTTATTGCCGCGTTGATTGATTATATATAGAATTATTAAGTATTTGAACTTGAAATTTTAGAATCCAACAAGAGGCATAATAATTCACGCATCGAAAAGCATATAATAAATCGAAATCAAAAGTCAAGTGTCGTCAGTCTGTGTAACATTTAATAAAATATTATGCAACGAATTGCAGTAATTGGTGGCACCGGCATGACCGGACAATGTGTAGTGGATTATGCATTACAAAAAGGTAAAACTACTTCAATTGTTTATGAAAATAAATTGAAACTAAACAAATATCCTATATTAAAATGCAAATTATAGGTCTTCAAGTACGTTTGTTGTACCGCACAGAGAAAACGGTACCAGAACGTTTTAAGGGCAAAGTAGATATGGTGCAAGGCAATGTTACTAATTATGACGACTGCCTAAAAGTGGTAGAGGGTGTAGATGCCGTATGCGTTATTTTGGGCACACGTAATAAACTAGAGGCAACAACTGAACTTTCTACTGGTACCGCCAATCTCATAAAAGTAATGAAGGCACTAAATGTTACGAAATATTCAATTGTTATGTCTTCATTTCTGCTACGTCCCGTATCCGAAGTACCAGCAATGTTCCATCGCCTTAATGAGGAACATCAACGTATGTTGGATCTAACAAAAGCATCGGATTTAGAGTATATTGCTATACTTCCACCACATATAGCAGATGAACCTTCATCTGCTTACACTGTACTACACGATGAGGCTCCTGGACGCCTTATATCTAAATATGATTTGGCCAAATTTATAGTGGATTCCTTAGAACAGCCAGAACATTATGGTCAAGTGTGTGGCATTGCAAAAAAGGCTGAATAATTGTAAGTTTTACCAATGGATTTTAAATATGCATTTAATGCATACAAATTTACATAAAAAAGCAATAGTGCCTTAAAGATGTGTAAGTTTAGAACAAAATTGGCACTAAAATGTTAAAGCATTTTTATTGCATTTTTTACCTTTCAATTATAATGTTAAGTGAAAACTATTTGATATGCTTTTTTAAATTGCGTAATTAAAAAATATACTTAAGTATAAAGGCAGCTCTTTTTTAAAAGAAAATTATATTTATTTTTATATTAAAGTAAAAAGTTCATCATGTAATAAAAACCTCAAATAAACATAATTAATTAAATCATTTATCAAAGGTTTATAGAGCAAATATTGTTTTTTAAACCTTTAATAAATTGTCATGAAAAAATGTGCTTCAAGTATTAAAAAATGTATTACATTGGTTTGTTAAATCACTTGAAAAGTTAATAAAATGTCTATAGGAAATCTGGTAACTAATTTTAATTAAACATCTATATACTCTTGTTATTTAATAAAAAAAGCATGAAATTTTAATTTGAGAAAAATTTGTATTTTTATTTATTTCATCTGGCAGCTTCAGCAATAAACGCCTGTAAGTATACTTTAAATTATTTAAAGGCCTCATATTTTACTTAACGGAGTTGCCAGAATATTTTTCCGATTTTTTTGCATTTTCAAAAAGCCTAAGGTCCTTCAATAGATGGCGCTATTATTATGTTGTTACAGGGATGCCAGATCGCGTTAATAAACAATGTATCTTTATTTACCCGAGTCTGGCAACCCTGGCAAGGTGTTAAAATAGCGCCATCTATTGATCGACCATACCATTTTTCAGAAAGCAAAAAATCAGGAAAAATATTCTGGCAACCTTGGTGGATAAAAATGTACCACGTTAACTTAATTATAGCATACTTTGAGGCGCTTCTAGAAAAAGATAAATGGTATCTCCTAGACTATACTTGAGTCTTTGACACATAAAACGGGATGTTATTAAATGAATTACACAAAAAATATATATATATATATATTTACGTCAGTATTAATGACGATCTAAATAGTAAAATGTGTTGGAATAATGAAAATAAAGAACAAAACTAAACAAAAAGATTTTTGTTAAACATTTTTAGACAGACATAAAAAAGAAATACATAAAAATCTAAATTAGAATTTTTAATTACCTTTAACCCAAAAACTTTCAAAAGTGCATTCCCATTTGGCATAAACATTCGAAAGTGGCGTTCTAACTGCCAAAAAATTTTCAACATCTATTTTTGTTGTATTGTTTGCTCATACGTACTACGACGTCTGGTGACAAAAAGCACGCGATGCATTAAAAATATTTGTTGAAATTTTTTGGTCGCTGGGGATCAACATATAAAAATAGACAGATTTGCCTTTTAATATGTATCTTGAACTTGATCTTGACTATGGCACACTAAAATTTAAATGAAAAAATCACACACAACACAGTGTGTGTTCTTTTATCTAGGTTTTTAAGTGTTAGAATTTAAAATATTTTAAAATTTTAATGTGCTGTAAAACTTGGCATCAGAAAATGTAAAAAAAACTTTTTGTGCAATATTTTTTAATTGTTTAAAAATTGTAATATCAACTATTTAATAAATAGAACCAAAATTTGTTTGTGAATTTTAAATGAGTTTGATTAATAGCACTAGACATAAGTGTAAATAAAAATAGGAAGTACATGTTTTTTGTAGTATATTTTGTTCAAAATAACTACATATGTAATTTTATTAATATTTTATTAAATATTGAGCAAGTTGGATACAAGTGAGCATTGTATTAAAACTATTTATTCTTAATTTTGATTTATTTTATTTATAATTATGCGGAAGTTAAGACTAGATATGCATAAGACTACAATTAATCAAATGTTCTATTTGCATCTGTATTAAAAGTTTAAAAACATTTCTACATTACATTTCTATGGAAGATCTATAATTTAAGAATATCAGATATTTCAACGTTTAATATTTTAAAGAATTATTAATTATAAAAATATGCATTCATTTCTCAAAAATACTTAATTAACTTTAAATTACATTAAATTTAAATATACGTATACGTATTGTATGTATCTGCTTAAAGCCATACATGTTTGGTAATCTAAGTTTATACATATTTAGAAAATTATAAACTTCAAAACCAAATATGTAAAAAATAACTTTAAATGAGAAACACATTAAAAAATTTTATAAAATTAACCATTAACAGTAAAAATAAATAATTAAAAAGAAAATTAAATTGATTGGAATTAAATTTGTAGCGATTTTTTTATAGAATATGTATTGTTGCCTTTAAAGACAGATATATCTATATATATATTTATAATAGTAATTTGCTTTTCATTTGAATCTTCTTTGATTGTATGTAGCACATTCGTAGCCATTTCTAAATTTAGCAGAAATATTATTCTACTTTCTGTAATTGGTTTTTCGTTTAACATTTATAGCTTGCGTTTCTTATACATTTTACTGCCTGTTTAATTAATTTTTTTTTTTTATTCTATTAATTAACATGCAATTCTTACAAAATTTTAATTGAGCTAAATTAACATTCATTTAGAATTCATCTTTTAATTAAACAATATGTTTCCAGAATTTTAAAATAAACTTAGTTTACAAAATTAAGTTTACTTCTGGAATATGTTTAATTTAATAATAAACCCAATTTTATAATATTTTTTGGAGCATGGAAAGAAAATCAATTACATCGAACTATTTTTTTGTGGCGTTTAATTTGAAATTTGTGATAACGTACTGCCGATGTTGCCTATAAAATTTTCTTCATGTATTTCTTTTTGGCATTTTGCAGACTAGGCAATTCACAATTCCTTGGACCATACATAGAGATTGGTTCACAAAATTCATAGCCTATTCTTTCATAAAACCCATCTTGGTCAACTGTTGACAAATACAAAACATTTAAATCTAGAACAACTCGACAATAATCTTCAGCAAATTTCATAATTAATTTGCCAAAACCTTGACCCCTACAACTCTTGTCCACTACCACAGATTCAATAAAACATGCTTTTTTCTTTGATGGTATTGGACTAAGCTTGCAATGTGCTATAACTCTAGTGTAGCCTTCAGTGGTCAAAACCAAACTGCACGGTAAACTATCACATGATGCTTCGAGAGAACGCATGCGCGCTGTTTCACTGCGTGGCCACTCTGAATTTATGAGCGCGCATGTATCCTTCATTAGCTCTGGATACTGGTGAATGGGCACCACATTAAAAGGACTACCAGATACATTAAATGGTGGAAGACCCTATAATAAATATTTTGCACAACATTTGTAAGTTAACGTTGAAAATACGTATTGTTTAACATTAAAATATTTTAAATTATACATCAATCAGTTTATATTTTGCATACATATTTATATAGCAAATAGTAATTAATATACCTCATAATAGGGTTCCGCTTTAATATAGCGCATTTCAAACTAAAGCAACTAGCAATACTGAAGATGATTTTTAATGTAATAAAGCTTATAATGGTCTAAAAAATTAAAAAGAGAGATTTATTTTAAAGACAATCCTCTAAGTTTAAAGGATACAATTAAACATGCAAAGAAGTATGTGTATGCGATGTATCCAATTGCTAATAGATAAAATGTACCTATTAGAGATAATGCGTATGCCAGTTTATAAAAATGTTATTATTTTAGATCATCGTGATCTGTTATGAATGTTGGTTTCAAACAAAAAAAAAAAATAATAATAAATAATTATGTAAATTTAATTAATGGCGTTTTTTATTAGGTTCATAATATATTGAATTTAGTTATTTTAATAAAAAAATCAATACTTTTAAACTAGGTACATACCAATATACATATTGAATATTGACTCCTATTCTGCATTTTGATTGAATCGAAATTTTTCTCCGTTTGGCAACTTTAGTATTCTGCATTTCGAATCGATTCTCCACCACATAAACGCAATTACGATCGAAACGCAGAATACACACAATCGTAAAGCATTGCAATGATTCTTACGATTCAGTTTTTTGTTGGAATACCTTTTTCCGATCATTGCGTAACTGAATGCGTAAATGCAATTGCAATGCAGAATAGGAGTGATTAATGATATTTATGTACGTCATTTAAACCGCCACTAGAATTTTTAATTTGACCACATTTTGATGGAAACATCAGTATTTAGTTTCCTTTATTTGTATAACTCCGTTAAAATGAAACTTTGTTTAAGATGAACTAGTCCTTTAAGACGGATATTTATTGAATCCCGATTTTTTGGTGCAAAATGTATTTTCGTGTAATTTATCTTTACGTAGGTACATAAGTTTCTAATTTACTTGTATTTACAAAATCACATTCAGACATATAATTATTAAACGCGAACTCAAACCACATACATAATTATAAAATTATGAGTAAGTACTTTAATATATGATATCACAAACACATTAATATACATATTTGCAAGTATTTTCCAATGAGATTTTTAGTTTGTTGTTACAATAGTAAAAACGCACATTCATTAAGTCAACTCATGTCAAAAATTCGAGGTCAAATTTTCATAGTGGCGTTAACGTAAAAATCAAGGTTTTTAAATGCCCGATCTAACAAGTTTATTTGTTTACTAACTATATTCTGCTACATGTTCGTTTAGCTAAAAAGCAAAAGACGAAGAAAAAATGGCAAAACAAAAAAAAAATGAAAAACTGGAATACAAAATATACAATGGAAATGAAAATGTAGTAGGAAAATGTATTGCATAAGAACTAAACAAACAACTTTAACACTTACATACGTACATAAGTATGTATTACAAAATTTTAGTAAGAAGTTTTCGACTAAATTATTAGCATTTAATTAGCAACATAAGCTTATAACAATATAGGTATATACGATATGGAGAGTGAAAAGGAATTGTTTTAAAATTATATATGTAGGTAATTTTATATAAAAAATTCTGTTACCATGATGTGTTCTCTACGATTCCTTTCTTCCTGAGTAATGCCGCCACGATGCAAAGCACAGAACGAACTAAGACTGAGGAAACCACCAATTGTTGTTCTTAACCACATACACTTCTAACGCGACCTCTAAATTTCGTCTTATGTAGTTTTATATTAAATATGTATATTTTTAGCAATAATAAGAAACGTGGAAATACACTTATTAATTTCTTGATATTTTCATTTTCTTTCCTACTATTCTTCTGTAAATGTTTATTTTGGCATTTTTTGTTTTCTTAAAACATTTATTTGATATGTTATTTGTTTGAGAATTTCTTTTTAAGAACTTATTTAAAAATAATGTAATATTTTGCGAAAACTAATAAAATTGTTAACAAATAATTCAACTGTAGTATATTTCCAAAGTAAAAACACGCAAAAACACAGAAGTAACAATAATAATAACACAACTGTCAAGATTTGTCTTTTTGGTATAAACAATATCAAAAAGAAAAACAACAAATATGCAAAGCAAAACAAAATCAAATAATACCCAACAAACACATATGATCATTCATGTGATAGCAACAACAAATTAACCTTAACAGTGCCTCGTTTTTGTTTAAAAAAAAAAAACTTAAAAAAAATTTACACATGTAAAAATAAAATTAACACCGAAAAACTAAAGCTGAGATGGAAATTCAAATAAGTTATGGAACATCGAAAAATCTGAAGGCGATTTGTAGCGAAAACATCATATATTTTTAGCAAAACGATATTTAAGTTTCTTTTAAAATATGTAATTATTTGAGCATCACAAAACAAAATTTTTAACATCTTTAAAGCCCAAACACATAAAATACTTAGCGTCGAACTTCGACTAAAAGCTACGCAACGTAAAAAAAGAATAGCCCAATCGTTGCGTTGATAAAATATGAAAATTATGTTTAAATAATATAAAAAATGTTTAATTTAAAAATGGTGTTTTCCACATGCACAAATCTCAAAGTATAAAGAATATAAATACAATAATAAAAAATAAATACAAAATAATTTTGTATTTGTTTTCATTTTCTCTTCTGTTTCGTACGCCAAAGTTTATTTTTCAACTTTTGTACTTCATGCACAAGTTTTGACGTTTTGATTGTGACCGCTCTCCTTAAAACACATACAGTAAACACGAGCTGTTAGTTGCAGTTCGACGCAAAGTATTGTATGTGTTTGGGCCTTTAATTTGCTTACACATCAATTTACATACCTTGCTTAATACTGCAATTTAATAATATGGCACCACTATTTCTTACTATCAGCTGTTCTCTTTCACACTGTTATTCGCAAAAAATCTGAAGATTAGCCAAATTATATTTGCTTTAATTTATTTTTTATTTTGTTTATTACCAGTCACATCTATATTTTAAATATAAAAAAGTGTAAGGTATAAGAATTAATTATAAATAACACAATAAAAGTGAAATTGAAATGTAAACAAATCTCACCTGTTTAAATTGGGTATACAAAGGTCTAATGCGTTAGGCGGACGAAGTGTCGTTTATTTTTGAAGACAATTGAACACTAAATTAAAATTATTGCACAACATTAAAAAAACAATTAAATATAGTAAAATAAATCAAAATAAAATACCACAACTAAAATTAATAGCGTGCATAAAAATAATGTAAAATTTTCTTTTACATCAACAACATTGACCTCTAATTATAGCATTTTAAGCAAATTGAGGAAGAAAAATGCGAGGAATGATGACGTTTTTAAACGATTTTATTATTTTGTTTATCAACAAACCGCCAAATATATAAAAATAAAAAAACACTTGTTGAATTGTTGTACTTACTTTTTTATATATATTTTAGAAACGTGCAGTCATTTTTGGTATTTTTAAAACTAAAAAAAGAAAAAAATGTTGCCAAACCGCCAACAACCCATAGCTCAGGAAAATCCATTATGGGTATCTTGGCATGATACTCAGATGATGGCTTCTTTAAATCCACAAAATGTTATGGATTACTTTTGTCGGAAATCAAATCCCTTCTATGACAGAATGTGTAATAATGAGACTATTCGTATGCAACGTTTGGGTCTTGAAAATTTACAGTAAGTAAATCGTTCAAAATTGTATTAGAATATGTATTAATTTATATATTTAACTATAATTTTTAGTAATATGGTTGGCTTAGAATATATATTGCTGCATGTACACGAGCCAATATTGTACGTCATACGTAAGCAACATCGACATAATCCCCAAGAAGCTACGCCCATAGCAGATTATTATATTATAGGCGGTACAATTTATAAGGCTCCTGATTTGGGAAATGTTATTAGTTCAAGAATTGTAAGATATACAATTATTTATATGTATTACAAAAAATAAATTTATTTTTTATTACTAATAAATACTTATGTATTTCTTGCCATTCTAATTTAGCTATCAACTGTTACAAATTTACAATCTGCTTTTGAAGAGGCCAGCAGTTATTCTCGATACCATCCTAATAAAGGTTATACATGGGACTTTAGCTCTAATAAACAGTGTAAGTAAAATATATCTCTATTTGTCCCAATAAGAAAATTAAAAAAAAATAATCTTAATTTTAGTGACTGATAAATCAAGAGCAGCTGCAAAAAAAGATGCAGCAACCGCTAAGGACGATAGTGGTACAGTATTTCAAATGCAAAGAGTTGATATGTTACTTGCAGAACTGTTACGTAAATTTCCACCACCTATTCCTCCAATAATTCATCAACAGGTTGGTCAACCAATACAAAATCCACAAGAAGCAAATGCGAATAGTTCTCAAGATAATAATACGAACAATACAGGGAATAATGGTAATCCTTCTGAAACGAGCCTAACAGGTGGTGGCGGCGTATCCCAACAGGGTATAGATATTAAACAAGAAAATGTTGACATGAAACCACCGCCAGAAAAAAAATCCAAGGCAAATTAGCTTTTAAAAATATTTCAATGTCTTAAGTTTTATTTATATTTAAGCGCATAAATGTTTGATATAAAAGAAAATTAAATAGAGATGCTTAAAAAGATAGTTTTCCTTTTACCCATTTACTGCTTGCAGTAAAATTTTCATGTTATTTTTTTTTATATTCTTATTATCAAATGCAATATTTATTTATTATTTATGAAATTTAGTTATTGGTTGTAGTTACATTGTCTTCAACAACAATTTCATTGTCCATATCGTCTGTAATGTTTGTTTTGTTGCTACCATGAGTTGTTAAATTATGATTAGTATAATCTAAAATACTCTTAAATGTTAATTTACATAAATGACAAGGTACTGATTTACTCGGAGTGCGATAAACTCCAGCGTGTGCAGAAACCTTCTTAATTTTTTGAACAGAACCAGATATCGCAGTATTATTTCCATCATCTGTTGGTAAATTCGATGCATTCTTTTGTTTACCTGAAATAGTTGATTTTTATGAATTGTTAATTTTTTGGTTGGATAAAAAATCTAAATTCCAAACCTTTGGATATAAAACATGAAAATATTTTCTGCATGTTCTTTGCTTAGATGTATTGCTACTTACTATACGCTATATTAATTATATATTTTACTTACCTTTATTTTCGTTCAACGACTCCGATGAACTTTTAGGATAAGCTAATGTATTCGTCTTTAACGTATGTCGAGGAGTAGCATTTGTAGAAGAAACTGTACTTGAAGAGCTACTTTGTGAATTATGATGTGAAAAAACATTCGGCAATTGAGCCTTTTCAACATGATTCAAATCAGTATACTGGAGTTTCCTTTTCTCTGATGGTGGAATTTTCGAACAATTTTGTAAGAGATGAATATGTAATGCTCTAGTTAGAGCAAATTTTTTATCACAATATTTACACTGATTTGAACTTCCAACTGTACTTGATCCGTTCGAATGGTGGAGTATAGGTGTAGGTTTTTTAATAAATGCTGGCGTTGCATTATCGCTTTCATGGGAGCGCTTATGAGCATCAAGTAATGATTTTATACGAAATTTCTCTTTACAAACATTACAAGTGTAAGTAATATCTGGTTTATTGTGTGTTAAACCACCAATTGAATTTTTGTTACCCTTTTCTGAAACTTTGGTTAATTGATATAGAGATTGTCTTTGTGGAATAGTAGAAGGTTTAACAGGATTTTCTTCTAAAGGAACTAAATGTTTAGATTTAGAGATTGTGGGAATAGCAGTTGTTTTTAATAGCATGCTACGGCGGGCATTTATGTCTGGTTTTTTAATTTTAGAGTTTTCCGTAGTTGATACTTTTTGTGGGATTACACTTCGTCTCTGAAGTGAAGTCATTATACCGCCCATTGAGGATTTACGTGCAATTTTGCGTGCTGGACTATTTAAGGTAGTTTTTACAACTACAGACATACGTTGTGTAAAACTGAATGGTCTTTTATCACCTGCAGCAGAAGGTATTAATGAACTACGAGTTTTCATTGAAGATAATATAGAACGCCTCTTTTCAGAAGGTGTTGATTTATTCTGATCTTTTACTAGTTGTTGCGTACCTTTTCCACCAACTTCTTCGGTTTTCGTTGGAGAATTGGTGATTTTTAAGATTTTATTCATTAGCAATGGAATTTCAATTTCAACATCCATTGGCATAGTGGATTTTCGACTTGTAGGCAACAAAGACTGTCGTTTATTGACAGACTTAGAAATTCTTGAAGGTTTATTTGTTTGTAAGTTCGGTTCGCACACGGACCGTCGTCCATTTCTAGCTAAAACGGCAATTTTAGGCTTAGACGTTGATTTTTTTGTTGGGAGTTTCTTTTCATCGTCAGGTTCTTTGATTACAGGAGTGTCTTCTGATATGGTGTCTAAATTTCACAAAAGCAATATTTATATAATTTAAAATAACATATTTTCACCAAATTAATATGTTACTGTGCTTTACTTTAATAAACTTACCCATATGTTTAATATTTCCATCTTTAGCCTTAGGAGTTATTTCAACATTATGTAGACCAAACTCTTCCGTATTAACATCTTTTATGTCAGAAGTCTCTTCTAAAAATATTTAAAAATTGGATTATTTCACTTTTTAACATTAATACAACAACTTACCCATATTTTCAACTTTAACTTTGGGAGTAGTTTCTAAATTCTGTTCAATAAAATGTAGTACATCATTGTTTTCTAATAAGGAATTATTGGAAACAAGTTTGTTATGATCAGCTGAAACCAAAATTTCTTCTACGTGTTTCATAATTTTTACTTCTTCCAAAGACTCTTCTTCGGTTATGGAACCGATTGTAGATACTGATGATAGCATCTTTCTTTCAATAACTGATGTAGCTGTTATTTCCACAGAAGAACAAGTCGACAAAGTAGAAACTTCATCCGTCTCCGGCAATGCATTTTCCTTGTTTTCTTCATTTATTTCCGCTGGTGGAGGAGGAAAATATGCAGGTTTTTCATCTTCAACTCCTAAAAATGCTAATCCTAAATCTACACATCTAGTGGCATCTGATCCACGTGTCACATCCACTGTTTTCAAAAGCTGCTCCTTGGAGGGAGTTGAACATAGAGCTTTATATTCTTTTAAAATATTTTTGGGCAATGATTTCAATGGAGTGTGCAATTTTACTGGCATTTCCATTTCCTTTACCGTTTTTAAAGGACTTAATGTTTGTGAATCATTACGAGCCTCCAAAGTACTATTCATATCTACTATTTTGCTCTTATTCACTGATTCCTCCATATCAATGGCAGATAGGGAAGAGATATCACTCATGGCTTCCAAAGTTTTGTAACATGCAGTAGACATGGTACTTTCGGCATCAAATGATAAGTACATCGAAGTAGCTGTGTCTTCTGTCGATAGGCGACGAGAAATGTTGTCCATTTTGTATATTTCAAGAGCGCGTCTGCTTTCTTTGTTGTGGAGTTTTTAATATCAAAATATGTAAAACTTTTTACAAATTTTAAACTTTCACAATTTTTTTTAATTCTGATTAATTATGAAATGTGTTTTATTCTAATTTGAGGAATAAATTTTCCTATTGTCCTTTTTTGGGTATTCTTGTTCTTGAACAAAAAAAAAAAAATGCGCTTGGATTTTTGTTTTTGAAAAATGGAAACGAATTTTTACGTCACAACACAGTGTTGTATTTATGTACTAATAACGTAAAAAGTGTTGGTTAACGAAAATGTTTACTTTTTACTATATAAATTATTAACCCTTATATAACATTAAGATTTAATAAGTATAAAAAATAGGTCCGATCTTGTCATATCCATAATCCTAAGTGCTAGGAAGTACTTCGGAAGTAACTCAAATTATTGATAGTTAAGCCAACAGCCCATTTCCCTCTCAATTTCATATATGATTGATATACATATGTACATCATCTTACACAAAATAAATATGAAATGTTGAAATATAACTACATATAAAATTTAATCAGAATTCAATACATTATAATTTTTGGCAAATAATATAAGAAAGGAAAATAAGCAGCTAAAGAAATAATTTTTTTAGTGTTTTGAGTTTTGTAACAAAGAATTTAATAAATATGTACAATGGATATTGTGAATTTTATATTTTCTTTACATTATTAAATTTATTTAATATGAATTTCAATTCCTTCAAGAAATTATAAAGTAATCTCCGCATGAAGTACTTTTAAGTACTTTTTTAAATCACTTTCCAACACTATTACGTATACATATGTCAATAAACCAGCTGAAAGTTGATTTTTCGTAAGTCATTGCAATTTTTTATTTACCGGCAATTAATTGCAAAATTCAATAAATATATAGGATTTTCTGAATAATTTCAACTTACAACAAAAATCAAAAGGTAAGTAAAGAATTGACCGCATTTTTCCCTTTTTCATATTTTGCGTTAATACCGATGAAGTATTTTAGAGGTACCATTAGTCGTGGCAATTTTGTGAAATTCTTTCTCCCACATAACCTTTAAAATGTAATTGAGGCAATTATTACCATAAAGTTTAATAAAAAAATTATTCATTAAAAAGTAAACAAAGAATACTATCATAAAAAAATCTTGTCACTTTTGAATCCAGTACATTTAAAAACGTAGATCTAAAGGGGGTGACTTTCAACAATACAATATTAAACAAAACTGTACGAATATCAGATTACATACTATTTTTCATTGTTTTATGTTCGCTTTTTAAAAATTGCATGTTTATGTTTTTCGGTTTACTTATTAAAAAATCTATTTCCTTATTTCAGTTTTTTTTGGCATTAAATTATTTAAAAAATAATAAATAGGTACTAATGTAAGTAATTTTACTTTCGTTTTCCAAATTCTACTCTATGAAATAAAAACATGAACATTTTCTTGCAGACGCAATCAATATAAGTACATATAACTAAGAAATAAAGTCCGAGAATTAAACCAATAAAATGTTAAGTTTAAGCAAAAATTTGTTCAAAGCTCCACTAAAAAATGTATATTGCTTAAAAAATTGTCAATTAAGACAATTTAATTCAAATATGGCCTACATTAGGATCACAAACAAATGTCAACAGATACAGAAATTAAATAGTTTATTAATATTTAATAGACAATACGTAAGGTACCAATATTATTTGTTTCGCCTTAATTAATTTCGCAATACTGATGTTTTCTCTTTGATTCTAGTCAAACTATCACTACACGAACTATGGCATCTGGAAACGCTGCTCATTTCGTTCTACCCAATACCCAGCCTATAGCTGATTTAGAATGTAAAAGTGCATTTGAAAATCTAACAGACAAGGAAAAGCTTTATGCTCATTATTACAGTAAAGCCTCGTGGGATGGTGGTCTGATTTCTTTAATACAATCTAGTCCTGAGGGTCCACTGATTTTTTCTTTGTTACATCGCATTTTTGTAGCTGAATCTTTGGAAGATTTGAAGAATAAATGTTTATCGAATGGCATTACTGATGAAGAATTTACGGTAAAATATACATATTTCTATTTTGAAACTTCACTTACAAAACATTATTTTTTACAGGCATTTTTAGTCTACGCCTGTGGTATATTTGCTAATGCTGGTAATTACAAGGGTATGGGTGATAGTAAAATTATACCAAATTTAAGTCAAGAAAAATTTGAAGAGATTGTTAAACTATCAACTGCATTTAGCAAGGATTGTCAAGTTCCTAAAGTATTTAATAAAGTGATTTCCCTTATTTATGCTTTGAAGCCACGAAATGAAATTTTGGGTTTTGCACCAAATGGTATAACTACATATTGGTCGGATAATTGCACCAAGGAAGATGCTGACATTGTTAACGATTGGCTGACATCTAAACGTATTGAGCCCTATATGTGTCGGACTTTCAAAGTTGAGGAGAATGGCGAAGTTATATATGACATAAAACTGGCTTCTGTACGTACTGAAGACGAAGATGGCATTACGTTACCTGTAGAAACTTATAAGGGTAACAAATTCCGTGTAACTCGTGGTGACTACACTAAATTATTGGCTCGTGTTGATAAGAATCTGGAAGAAGCTAAAAAGTTTGCCGCCAACGAAAATCAAGTAAATATGATCGAGAGCTATATAAAATCCTTTGAAGAAGGTACTTTGGCTGATCACAAAGATGGCTCAAGACATTGGATTAAAGATAAGGGACCAGTAATTGAAACTTATATTGGCTTTATTGAAACTTATCGTGATCCCGCTGGTGGACGTGCTGAATTTGAAGGTTTTGTTGCCATGGTTAACAAGGAAAGCTCAGCCAAATTTGCGGAATTGGTAGCTAAGGCTGAAAAGTTGCTGGAATATTTACCTTGGACCAAAGAATATGAAAAAGATTCTTATTTAAAACCTGACTTTACTTCATTGGATGTCTTAACATTTGCTGGTAGTGGAGTACCGGCTGGAATTAATATTCCAAACTGTAAGTCAACAAAATGTTTTTTCTTTTTATTTATTTTACTTAACATTTTTTAACTTTTAGATGATGAAATCCGTCAGGATGAAGGCTTTAAAAACGTTTCACTTGGTAATGTTTTGGCCAATATTAATCGTAAAGATCCCATACCCTTTTTGTCAGATGAGGATCAAACTCTAATGAAAGAATACAAAGTAAAAGCATTCGAAGTTCAAGTGGGACTCCATGAACTTCTCGGCCATGGAAGTGGCAAACTATTCCGCATCGATGAAAACGGTAAATTTAATTTTGACAAGGAAAACACAAAGAATCTTATTAATGGAGAACCAATTACCACTTGGTATTTGCCGGGAGAAACTTATGACACAAAGTTTGGTGCTATTGGTTCATCATATGAGGAATGTCGCGCAGAAGCTGTTGGCCTTTATCTATCTTTACAACGTGATATATTGGAAATTTTTGGTTTCAAAGATCCAGCTGAACAAGATAACATAATCTACATTAATTGGTTATCGTTGATATGGAATGGCATGGGCGTAGCATTGGAAATGTACAATCCACAATCAAAACAATGGATGCAAGCACATTCCAGAGCACGTTTTGTTATAATGAAAGTATTATTAGAAGCTGGAGAAGGTTTTGTTACCATCGAGGAATGTGAAGAAGGTAAAAATTTACGTCTTACAGTTGATCGTAGTAAAATTGAGACTGTTGGCAAAAAGGCAATGGAGAATTTTCTACAAAAATTGCAAGTTTACAAGTCTGCCGCTGATATTGCAAGTGCTTCCAAAATGTATGAGCATTATTCAGAAGTTAACGAAACTGGTCCCCATCCATGGGCTAAATGGCGTGATATATGCTTAGCCCACAAAAAGCCTCGTGTAATTTTGGTGCAAGCAAATACAAAAGTTGAAAACGATAAAGTCAAACTTCTTACTTATGAAGCATCACACGAAGGTTATATCAAGTCTTGGGTAGAACGTTTTCCCGAAACCGACATTGATGACATTCTTGAAGAAATTGTTGAAAACGATAAAAAATATTTCCCCTGTGCCTTTGGTAATTGAAGTCGTTAGTTAAAGTTTAAACCAACGTGAAATAAAACATACATACTTTTTGTTTGTAAAATATTTGAGAAAAATAATAATTTATAATTTTTAACAGAAATTTTGAGTTTATTAATAAAAAATTAAAGTGCTTCGTTCTTATAGTTAAAATACTAAGTCCGTTTAGTTTTGGTATACAGTCATATTTGTAAACTAAACTTTACGTACTTGGCAACCTACAAAATTATAAATGTTTTGTTCTTCTTTCGGTGTTGGGGGATTTATAATAAAGCGAGCAAAGGTTCCGCCATTGTTGTCGGCCAAACGTCCGGGATTAATGGCTAGACAGCCATTAACAACCTGCGATTATAGTTAAAATAATTTCAAATTTAGATTGCTAAGAATTGAAAAACGGCACAAAATGGTATTGTAGTTTACGACGGGTAATCAGATCTAATCCAAATGGAATTACAGAACGTATGTTACTATCTTTATAGTGGGGGAATAACGAAGCTACTATATTTAACAAATTAATTATTATTTTAAACTGTATTTTTAAAGTTATATAACGTAAAATAGTTATGAACATTTTTCCTACAAAATATTTCTGATCTTTTTCTTATTAGTAATATTGTTTTCTAAGCATATAAAATGTATATAACAATGTTAACTTACCCTCAAAAAACACTTTTGCGAACTTGGTAAAATTAGTATATTTGGAATCAGATCAATGTTTGTAAATTTGTTAGCCAAATAGCTGTCGAAACACATTTCATCTTCTTTGGGTGGACTTAAGGGATAAAACGATTTTTGATGTAATAAGTAATTAACCACGCGCTTGACTTTGTCACCAGCATTTCTAAAATAAATTAATCAAAACAATTATCTAATACCGATCATGTTAAATCACAATTCTCTAGACACATAACAATCGCATACAAGAACAATACATTCATTATAATCTAGACAATTGTTATCTTTATGACAGGACACAAAAGCTATTTTGTCTTTAACATGACGTTGAGATTATGTTCAAGAACGTGTCTGATATTATTGTTAATATTTTTAACTTACATCTGTAACTCGTTGTATAGTATGTGATCCACAATATCTGTAGAAGTCATGCCAATGGTCAAGCCATTTAAATCAACTATTGAAGGATCCGGTAACATGTGTACATTTGGAAATGTTTTCTTCAAACTTATAGGCATTGTTGGATAAACACAATCCGTATTAGCGTCACGATGAGATGAAACAACTAAAATTGTGGTATCACCACCAACAGCTTCAACAATGCCTGTAATCATCTTTTCAAAGAAAATTTCAAATGTTTCGGCTAGTGTTATGTTATCGCTTATGAGTTTATGTTCAGCTTCCATAAATGGTCCACACAATATTAATACATTTGGTCGGTGTTCCTTTAGATACATCACCAAGTCTTGCAGTGGATCATAAACTAAATCATCATCTTGCGTGTAAGGTCCGGCGGCAATAACGAAACTTAGTTGTTCAACAATAGCAGGTGGTGTTGGCGGCTTGAGGTTTTGTTCGGTAAACAACTCTTCTACCATGAAAATATCTCCTTTTGGATTCATTCCAGAGACCATAACAACTTGGCCGGGAAAAACTCCAACTGATTTGGTTTTAGAGAAATTTAGACGAACAGTACGACAAGACATCTCATCGGAGCCAACTAACAAAGTGGAAGAGGGATCTAAAGGACCATCATAGTCGCTAAAAATGGTGCCTATAGTTTTAATGGTATCCTAGAAGCAAGTAATAAAAGAGTACATACATTTACATAACAAAGTAAGTAATTACAAGATATGTATGTACACATGTTATTAAAAAAAACCCACCTGTGAATGTATGTCCACTTGTGCCAAAGCATAATCTTCAGCATCTTCTCCGAATACTTTCTGACACAAACTTCTGCCAATATTAAAGACACGATCCCCCGCAATTTCAGCTTTTTCACGTAGACTATCAAACATATATCTTCCATTCGAATTCATGCCCAGACATTCACCATTATGTTGTAGCAATTGCTTAACATGTATTTTTGGTTTTGTGGCTAGCGACCACTGAGTATTGCTGATTAACGTTGGATTACCAAAAGTGTAAACGACTTTACCAGAGCCTGGAGCAGCTGTATGAGTACGTGGAGTCCCACTAAAATTGAAAATGAATATACAAAAATAAAATACGAGTAAATTGTATTTTATTTTCAATATACATTTTTAATATTAATGCTTAGGGTCGTTTAATGATAATTTAATAGAAATTCTATTACAAATTAAGTTACATTTTTTCAAATTAGAGGGAGAAAAATACGAATTAAAATAATTTTAATTTTAAAATACTTTTAATGTGTTATTAAAATCAAATACAAAAATATGCACATCTATGAAATCTATATAGTTTTTTTATTAAGTTAATTGAACAATTTGTCAGATTTAGTTGGTAGTTGATAATTTACGAAAATTAACAAGTTTAACAGCAAAAATCGATTTGCAAGGAATTTTTGCAGCAATTTTATAACGAGAAAAAAAATTACTGCAGCCTTAAATAGACACAGTGTGTAGGTGGGTAAACGATATGGAATGAAATTTAAAATATTTTGCAAATAAACCAAGAAAACAAAAACCAATAAGTCAAAAGTCTTCACAAATACGTTTTCACATCTCTCTACACGTAAATATACTATGAGGAAAATAAATATTTTATATTGAATATTCGATAAAATGAATTTTTGCAATACCATATAAAAGGTAACAAATTGAAAACGAACCAATAAAAAAAGTGTTTAAATTTAGTTTTTTATACCCTTCACCTTCGTGAGAAGAGTATATATAAGTTTGTCATTCCGTTTGTAATTTCTATATAATTTTCCGACCCTATAAAGTATATACATTCTGGATCCTTATAGATAGTGGAGTCGATTAAGCCATGTCCGTTTGTCTGTCTGTCCGTCTGTCTGTTGAAATCAGTTTTTAGAGGTCCCCAGATATCGGCGAGATCCGAATCTTCAATAATTCAGTTAGACATGCTTTCGAGAAGATCGCTATTTAAAATCAGCAAAATCGGTCTATAAATAACGGAGATATGAGCAAAAATCCGAGACAACCTCTGAAAATTTCATCAAAAAATGTCATATTTTTTCATGCTTTGTTAAAAAAGCAACAACACTGTATATTAGAAAAAGATGTACACGTGTGTGTGTAGATGTATTTGGTTTTATTAAGCTGTGTATTTTTTTGTATGTTTGGATGCTGTTGGCGTCATTGCGTTGTTATTTTTGTTTTTGTTTTTCTGTGTTTTTCGTAATGTATGTTTAGATGTTTGTTGGTTTAGATGCCTTGTGTATTTTGTGTTTTTATTTCGTTTAGCGTTGTTGTTGTTCTTTTTGTTTAGCTTTTAATGTAATAATGTAGTCGGGAAAAATTTTAACATTTATAAAAGATGTTTAAAATACACTATGGTGAAGGGTACTTGTTTTTTTTTGTTACTGTTTGAAAAAGTTTTCATTAGTATTTGTATCATGACTTATTGTAAGTTTAGTGATTTTATTTAAATTTCTATGTGTCACTAAACTTTGTGACCACTAAAGTCACTTAAACACCACGATTATTTATTTAACATTTTGTTATAGCTGTTGGTTGTTGATGATGTTGCATTTGTTGTGTTACTGTTACACGTTGTCTGTCTGTTCGTCTCTGTGTGTTTTTATACCCAATTGCATCCACAAATTATAATCATGATATGATGACGACGACGAAAAACTCACTTTATATGTGTGTATGTATGAAATGGATGCAACCAACTCTAACTTCAAACACCATAAAGGTTCAAAAGATCGCCTTTAGCTTTCTCCCCCTTCTACAATACTAAAAGGAAAGCAGCTAGAGATTTGGATTGCTTTCGTTTTGTGTTCGTATGCATAAATGTATCTTTATGAACCAACTACAACTGCAACAAAAACTTTTGGAATTTTTACAATTTTAACTACGACTGCAATTGAATAAAGCCTCTAACCACTAACACTACGTTTTTGCTTCGACTTTATTTCATCTATTATGTATTTTGATTCAAAAAACTTTATGTAGCACACAACATGAGGCAGTAATCACGTTGTGAACACGATTCAACACTCTGGAGTGCAACATACTTGTCTTCTATACTGCCAAAATGTTTACCCCCTTAAAAAATTAAAAAAATTTTGTTTAGAGAACTATGGAAATAGAAAAAAACAGCTTTACTTTTGTCTAACAAAATAAAAAATTACCTTAGGTTATTTTATTTAACAGTCACAAAAATTTGTTTTTAAATAATATTAAATTCTTCAAAACTAAAGTGTTGAATCTAAAAAGTGAAAATTTGTCCACTAGTACAAGTAAAATGATTTAGAACTAAAATAAATCTGAACTAGAATTAAACAAGAACAGAACTAGAACTGATCTTGGACTTAACTTGAACTGAACTAGACATGAACTAGAACTGAACTAGAACTAAACAAGAACTGAACAATAACTGAACTAGAACTGAACTAGAACTGAACTAGAACTGAACTAGAACTGAACTAGATCTGAACTAGAACTGAACTAGAACTGAACTGAACTAGAACTGAACTAGAACTGAACTAGAACTGAACTAGAACTGAACTAGAACTGAACTAGAACTGAACTAGAACTGAACTAGAACTGAACTAGAACTGAACTAGAACTGAACTAGAACTGAACTAGAACTGAACTAGAACTGAACTAGAACAGAACTAGAACTGAACTAGAACTGAACTAGAACTAGAACTGAACTAGAACTGAACTAGAACTGAACTAGAACTGAACTAGAACTGAACTAGAACTGAACTAGAACTGAACTAGAACTGAACTAGAACTGAACTAGAACTGAACTAGAACTGAACTAGAACTGAACTAGAACTGAACTAGAACTGAACTGAACTAGAACTGAACTAGAACTGAACTAGAACTGAACTAGAACTGAACTAGAACTGAACTAGAACTGAACTAGAACTGAACTAGAACTGAACTAGAACTGAACTAGAACTGAACTAGAACTGAACTAGAACTGAACTAGAACTGAACTAGAACTGAACTAGAACTGAACTAGAACTGAACTAGAACTGAACTAGAACTGAACTAGAACTGAACTAGAACTGAACTAGAACTGAACTAGAACTGAACTAGAACTGAACTAGAACTGAACTAGAACTGAACTAGAACTGAACTCGAACTGAACTAGAACTGAACTAGAACTGAACTAGAACTGAACTAGAACTGAACTAGAACTAGAACTGAACTAGAACTGAACTAGAACTGAACTAGAACTGAACTAGAACTGAACTAGAACTGAACTAGAACTGAACTAGAACTGAACTAGAACTGAACTAGAACTGAACTAGAACTGAACTAGAACTGAACTAGAACTGAACTAGAACTGAACTAGAACTGAACTAGAACTGAACTAGAACTGAACTAGAACTGAACTAGAACTGAACTAGAACTGAACTAGAACTGAATTAGAACTGAACTAGAACTAGAACTGAACTAGAACTGAACTAGAACTAGAACTGAACTAGAACTGAACTAGAACTGAACTAGAACTGAACTAGAATTGAACTAGAACTGAAATAGAATTGAACTAGAACTGAACTAGAACTGAACTAAAACTGAACTAGAACTGAAAGAGAAGTGGCCTAGAAGGGCACTATATAAGAATTTAACAAAATTTATAAATTTCAAAACGAGCTAAGTACGCATGAATATCGTGAAAGATAGATTTTTATCAAATATTTTGTTTTGAGTGTAATTTTAAAACAAAATAATAATACAAAAAATATTGACAACCAAATCATTTTGTTTATGATGTACTTTTTTTTCTTTGTTATAATGATATGTGTATGTATGCAACATTTTATAGTAATGCGCGGTATTTTAAAAACGTTAAACAAAAGTATCTACTAGAAACAAAAAATAACAAAAACATAACTTTAACAGAAACCCCCCAGAGTGCTGACTGGATATTATTGGTTTCTAACACCGAACATATTTATAAAGCGGTGCAATAAAGCATAACCTCCCAACATGGCATGAACCAAAAATAATAAAAGACTAAAACATTTTTTTTATTATAAAATTTAAAATAAAAAATCATAGAATTTAAAAATATTTATTTACAACATTAAACAACTACCAATTTTTAACAAGTACATATTAATGAGTCATCAGCTATAAATCAGATTATGGTAAAGATTAAATTTTCAAAGTATATAAAATCAGGAAATTTAAAAAGAACTGTGTTTTTTTTATATTCTTCGTAGTAACCGATTAAGTTTCTAATCGAATGATATAGAGAGAACCATTTCGTTTCTCACCAATTCAAGTTTTTTTATTACTTTGGTTCAAGTTCAATTTTTTGGAACCATTTGCGCATTATACCCATAGTATCGTTTCTCGCTGATTCAAGAGTTTTTTATTAGTTTGGTTCAAGCCAGAATTATTTCGTACTTGTAACTAATTTCATTAAATTTGATAATTGGACAAATAATAGTATTATTAGAAATATGATTTAAAAACATTGCTATTTTAAAATAATTTTGCTTAAGCTTCTATTTATTTCCATTCTGATTAATTAAAATAAATAATATTAATTTAAAGAAGATATTCTCAGTTTTATTTAATATCAATATTAATATCAGATTAATCACATACATTTGTAAGTTTTTCGTTTAAGAATTTTCTGAAGAAGACCTTATATTGGGGATAGGGTCAATTATGGACCGTTCCACATACAATTTGGTAGAGAGATTTTGGAACTTACTTGTGTCAAATTTTATCGCTATACTCGTGTTTTTTAACCAGTAATGAGCGTAAAGTAATTTTCTGAACCTTGGGCGCTAGGGCTAATTATGAAACGATCTTTACTAAATTTAATAGAGATTTCGACTCACACAAAACTTATATATGTCGAATTTCCTTACTATAATCATTTTTTTAAGTTAGTAACGAGCAAATAATAATTTTCAGAACAATATATAAAATCCTTTATGGCCCGTCCTGAAAAAATTGTTAGAGATGTTTTGGCTTGTAAGAAACTTATTTAAACATAATTTCATCGCTATACTGGAATTTTTAGGCCAGCATTTCCTATTTTTTAGTATGTAATGAGCGTTAAAGTATTCTTCTGAAGGGAAACTTGTATGGACGGTAGGGTTAATTATGGATCGATCCTCACTAAATTTTGATAGATAGATTTTGGCTCGCATAAAACTTATGTGTGTCGAATTTCGTCACTACATTCATAATTTTAAGCCTGTAATGGCGTCATAGTCATTTTCTGAAGAGGACCTTATATGGGAGGTAGGGTCATTAATGGTCCGATCCTAGAAAATTGGTAGAGACAATTTTGCTTGTAATAAACTTACTTATACATAATTTCATCGTTATACTAGAATTTTTAAGCCAGTAATGAGTGTTAAAGTCATTTTCTAAAGGGGACTTTGACAAAATCCTTTTTGATGACGAGAATAAAAAGTAAGAGACTAGACTATAGAACAAACTTTAACTGCGTTCGAAATTTGTAACCATTGTAATTAATCACTATGAATAGAACTGGATGGAGCCAATTGGATTCTCAGGTTTTTTTCATTATGTAGATTATTGAAATATCAAATATATAACCATTTTGAACAATCTTTACTTTAACATTCATAATTACAGAGGGACTTAAAGGTAGGTTCCTATATTTTTATGGGCAATAACCATGATCATTATACATTCATGTATCCATAATACCCTCCCTATTTCTTAACACCTAAACCAAATTTTAACAATCCTGAATTACCGATCTAATAATTATTCCAAGTATTCAACAAAATCTATTAGATATTTGATTTTCAAACCTCATAATATAAAGCGAAAATCTACCAAGTTTAAATAATTAAATTAAATTTTTGTATTCGATGTTTGAAAATTCAGTTTCCGGTTCGGGCAAAATTTGGCTTAATTTCCTTTTACTACCTTAAGAAACATTAATTCTGCCATTTAAACTACAGTATGAACTTCTTTTGAAAGTTTTTATCTAAAACTTGATAAAAAATAATGATGATAAACAACATTAATTGAGTGTAATAATAAAGATGTCTGATAATACACCATATAAATATGTACACCATGTATGTACATATGTTGGACTTGTTCTCTGGCTGGCTACTGTCTATTTTATAATTATTACCACAGAAAATCTTGAAGAATTTCATATTTTTTGCCATTAACTAATATAATGTAATATTAAAGCAGACTATGTGTATGAAATGAGAATGTATAACCTACCTACCAATCTCCGGAAGTAGCAAATCTTGACTAAAACATGTATTTCTGTTATTTTTACCACGTATTTAGTAAAAGAAGACTAAGTAGCAGCAATAAGAACAAAAACAGTGGTTATCATCTTTTCAGTTACAGATTTTTTATACTCGTTTAATAACAACTAACAGATTGACTTCTGAATGTATTACATAGTTTGATTACGGGCACGTTTAATGAAACATGTTTTACAAAGGAAATAGATTTTATATGAGAATGTGTATGGTTTTCATGAACACAGTGGATGTCTTAAATAGGCTTAAAATTTTGAATATATTATTGAGAAAAATAATCAGGAAAAAAATAGAATAGCGGATGTTTACTGTGGTGTGAGACCAAAAATATGTATAGCTAATAAATAAAATGATGTTATACATTTTAAAAAAGCATTAAAAATAAAACAGGAAAAATAGTGGAATGCTGTTTTCAATTTTAGAAGGCAAAAAAAGTACTTAAAAAGAATAATATTTTTAAGTGTTCTCATAACAGAATCTATGGAATCTCCTTCATTAAGAAATATATTATATATATGTCGTTTTTAAAATATAGAAGTCTACATAAACTTCTTTATTCATAAAGACGAAAGGATTACTTAAAGAAACTATTTAATAAATAAAAAGGAAGTTTTCTATAAATCAAAACAAATTGGCCATTGTGTAAGTAAAATAAGTTTGTTAAATAGTTTTATTTAACTAAGCACAAAACATACAAAATACATTGTAAACGCTTTTAGCATAAACAATAATTTGTTGGTAGAACCTAGGGTTGTTAATTATTCGTATTAAAAATGATTCGAATAAAAACTTACAATATTTTTTATTCGAGTCGTCGACTAATTTTAAAAGATATTCGATTATTTGAACGAATAACAATTAAAAGTTTTTATTCGAATAATTTAATAAAATATAAATAAAACATGCCAAACGCCTTCAAAATCTTAAAATATAGGTAAAAAACGGGTTTGAGTACATTAATGCTCTTGTAAGTCAGTAACTTAGTTCAGTATCAACCTATTTTTAATATCTCAGTAGATTAAAAGTGGAAGCTGAGATTTTTTTAATGATATATGTATACGATGTTTAAATTAAGTACATAACAAGTAGGAAACCATATAATACCCTACACTATGAGTATATTTAAAAAATTTTTATTTTTCATAAAGAAACTTTTATGTTGAATTTTACCTTAATTCCAAAGAATTTAATCAATTTATTGATAAAAACCAAATTTTCTAAATGAGGCTTTATTTTGGTTAAATATGGGCCGATCCCCGGTAAATTTGGGTAAAGGATATATTTTTAAATAACAGTTAGTTTTTGAGTTTCATTGCAATACAAATGGTTACAAGTCAATTTTAGAAGTTTAAGACATTTTTTAAAGGGAGATTGGTATGGGGGCTAGGGTCAAATAAGGGGCCATCATAAAACTTATTTCTGTCAATTTTTAGAGAGATAATAGAATATTTGACGTAATTATAGCATAAAAAGTCCAAATCGGGAGATACGGTTGTATGGGGGCTGGGTGAAATAATAATAATCAATAGTCTTCGTTCCTGTGTCTAAAAACAGACTTGGTCCAAATTTCATCAAATTATCTTGAAAATTGCGGCCTGTACCTTGCGCACAAGGTTTACATGGACAGCCAGCCAGTCGGACAGACGAATCGATCGGTATACTTTAAGGTGGGTATTGGACCAATATTTTTGTGTGTAACTTTAAGGTTTACGATATAAGGTTTTCTTCAGAAAATACATAAATATAATTGGATTAAAAAAGCGGGATGGCAATAAAGTTCGCAATGTACAAACTTTCAAGGAACTTATATTGTTTTAGTAAAAAATTATTTAAAATATTATATCGGTCGATAATTAATCATATCGTCATATGAAATCTAAAAGGCCCTATGTTACGAAAAAGCCAAAAACGACTTTTTGATTGATTATGATGCTTCGTATCAAAATACATATTCCGGCTAAATTTTACAAAATGAACGTACCTATCTGCGATATTCTAAAACACTCATGAACATTTTAAATTTTTTCATCAAATACTAATTTCTTAATAAAAAATAAGCTTGACAAAATGTTGAACATTTTCTGCTTCTCCTGAAAAAATTTGTTCAATGTAACTTAGGGCTTTTTGGATTTCATATGATGATATAAAGATTTAATAAGAATATGACTATAACATTCATACATAACTCGTTTTAAAATACATGTATAGTTACAAAATTCTACATAAACAGGTTTTTTTAGGAACTAAGTATATCTTTAACTTATTGAAAACTTTAAAAACATAGAATCACTTTAGAATTGATTCTATGCATGAAACATTATATTTTTAACATTATTTTAACATTATTTTATTCTTTATTCTAAATTGTAAATTTTCTATTCGTTCGAAGAAAAACTAGATTTTTTCCTTGATTAATCAAATAATTTGATTTAAATAAAATACCACTAGAATGAAATAAATAAAGTTAAAAAAGTAATTAATTCTTCAATGTCGAATCTCCTCATATGAGGATAGAGCTAAACATTTAGCAAGAAGATTTTCGTATCTTTAACACTTTTATGTTTCATCAACAAACTAGACTAGACAAATTCGTAGTTCGTTAAATAAGCCCCCAATTGGAAAAATTTTGAAGTATTAATGATTAAATTATTTTATATTCCTGACTTTTACAAATGTCTGACATGTACAATTATGCTCTTCATATATTTATGATCAATTGTAAATTTATGATTTAATGTACTACTAACTGTAGGCCATTTTTAAAGTTTTTTTTTCTCTTATTCATCTATGCACGGGTATGTGCAACATTTTTTAAATGAAATAAAAACTATTTATTTTATTTATATAAAGAATCTTATAGTCATACAGACTAAAATAAACTTACATTGGTGAGTAACTGGCAGGACTGAAGAGGGCATCATTGTGGCGAGCAGGTGTTCTGGCCAAAGCACTTTTAGCCTGTAACAAAAAATATACATACATTAAGCGGAAAAGAAATAAATATATATATTAATATATAAGAAATAAGTACAATACAATAATATTAAAATATGATGTCGATGTTGTACATATTTACAACAAATATACATTTATTGTATAATAATCAAAAGGAAGACATGAAATAGAATCGCTAAATAGTAAAATAGAATGTACAAATTCAAGACAATATTACACAGATTTTGTTCTATTTAAAATATGAATAAAATAAAAAATGAGTGTAGTTCTGGTGAAAAGGTTTTATTAAAATAAAGGAAATGTTGTTTCTACATGGAAAAAGTTAGCAGCTGCTTGTTGGTTAAAGACGAAAAAAATTATTGATTGTATTTTTTATAGAAAAACAAATAAAAACTGACAGATAGCGATTAGTGTAAAAAAAAACATTTATTGATTGAGAATTCGAATATTTGAATAAGTATTATAGAAATCAGATATACATATTTTTATATCATTATTATTTTAAAATCACTGTTTAGAATTTAAAATATTATTTTCAGCAATACCGTAATTTTTTCCTAAATTGTAATGTCAAGAGATCAAACTTTTAAAAGCGATGTCTTTAAAAAGTCCTATGGGATAGTTGTTCAGACACAAATTTTCAACATGATCGATCAAGATTTTTTGTGTCTCAAAGTTTGCAATTTTTGCCAAACATTCACATTAAAAAAAGCATAATTTATAGATATTCATATTGAAAAGACAATAACAAATGTATAAACTAGGGTTCTATAGTTGAAACGAAAAGTCAACTATTTGTATTTAGTTAAAAGTCAACTTTTCGACTTTTTGCATTTAGTTAAAAGTCGACTTTTTATATGAAAAATCGGTTTTGCGACTTTTCGACTATATGTGTTTTATAAATAGTCGACTTTTACGACTTATCGACCTTTTTCGAGTTTTTTTAATTTTTCGACGTTTTTCGATTTTTTTGACTTTTTCCGACCTTTTTCGACTTTTTGAATTTTTCCGACTTTTCGATTTTTTTCGACTTTTTCGACTATTATTGAATTTTTCGACTTTTTTCGATTTTTTCCGACTTATCGACTTTTTTCGGCTTTTTCCGACTTTTCGACTTTTTGACTTTTTTCGACTTTTGGACTTTTCGACTTTTAATAACAAAGTCGACTTTTCGACTTTTTTCACAGACGACAATTGAGTTATCGACTTTTTAGGAACAAAAAGTCGATTGTTCGATTATTCAAAAGTCGATTTATGGAACCCTAGTATAAACTGTCACAAAACACTTGTTGAACTTTTCAGTTAAAACTTTTTCCACACTTTTTTGACACTTAAACGTTTTAATACTCTAGTGTACAATGAAAATATTTGAACTTTTTAATATCTTACCAATTGTAGGAAGCAAGCGAAGAAAAAAATTAAATGCTTTTGAATACACATTTTGAAAGTCATTGCTGATCAGATAGATATAAATGTAACTAACCGACGATTCGAAATGAAGAGGAAACATAAAATACATACACACATACAAATATGTACAATACACACTTTAAAGGTGACTTAGGAATTTTCACAAAACTGAATTGAAATGTACTGGAGAACAGGAGTACAGACAATAACTACTTGCAGCTACTGCTTTCAACAGATTTTTGCTCTTGTTGCATATAAACATTCTAATGATTGGCATCACCAACATTTTCAACATAGTTTTCGATGTTGTTTGTTTTCTTACTACATACTGCAATACTACTACCATTACCTATCAACCTACCATACTTTCAACAACAACTGCTGCTGTTTCGTGATGTCGCTGTTCATTTGCGTTGTTGGCTTCAAGTTGTGCAACATCATCATGAAGCCTATAGAAAAAATTTGAAATAGTTAAAGCATAAAACTGATTTAAAATGATATTTGCTCCCGCACTCAACATAAAAACATGAACAGCAACTACGACTTTTGACTATGACAATAGCAATATTTACGTATGTGCAGTGAAAGACACATCAGATCCACTACATATTTCTTGTCTCTTGTCTGTTGCAAGTTGTACGTATCTTTAATTTAATGTTAAATATCTAGATGTTTGAACAAATAATAAAAAATAGAGAAGTACTTGTGTATGTGAAGTGCCGATGTGCAGTTTTTTGTGCTTTTCAAAAGGAGGTTGCAAAGATGTCATTAAGAGTTGCAAAGTAAAATATTCACAGAGTCTAAAATCGTAAATCCAACGGAAATGCGTTACATTTGTTTACAACAAATAAACAAACACTTCATTTCAACCATGTTTGTATGCAGAGTATTAAAAGAATATGTTTCCATTTTTGTAACTAGACAAAAAGTGTTTTTCTTAAAGAGATTTTTCTTTAGATAAATAAATTTTTCTCCTTTTAAATGTCTCTTTTTTATAAAGACATTTACTATAGAAAAAGAAAATGTCTCTCTTAAGAATACTTTTTCTATAGAAAAAGTGTCTCTCTAAAGTTGTATTTTTTGACACAAAAATGTCTTTTTAAGGAGACTGTCTCACTTGTGGATATTATTCCTATAGAAAATGTGTCTCTTATGGAGTTTAATGTGGATTAGAAAAGGATAAAAATGAATGCACTCTTTACAATTTTGTAAAGTTTTTTTCTTTAATTCAAATCGTTTTATAATATTGACTGTATAGAGATTTATTTTTACTCTTATAGAAACTAAGCAATATAATTTTGGTTTTCTTATTGTTTTTAGTTACTTTATCAATGTTAAGTTATCTATTTTTATGTGTATAGCAAGTGACAACATTAACTTTGCAACAGGTGTATTTTTGCTTACTTGCAACAATACCCTTCACAATACATTTATACATATGTTGCTGCTACCTATAAACAGGTGTTTTATTTAAATTGCAGAATTTAGAATTTTAAAAGATTAGAAATTAAACAATAAGTTTTGTTTATGGAAACTATAGAAGTAATCGAAATATTAACAACACGTTTAGTATATTTTATGGAAACAGTAGTAAAGTGTAGTGAGTTTATAAAGAAGCATAGTTTTTCAATTGACATATGTGATGTTTGTTAATTTGTAAAAAGTTCTTGGAATTGGCAGGCTGATAGAAATTAAACCAAAATTAAATTACAAATGGCAAGTGGCATCAAACAGATGCAAATTTCAGTTGCAGAATGGGCAACTAAACATTTTTGGATGCTGATATGTTTTTTATACAATTGTGTGAAATTTTGCATAAAAAATATTTTATTCAAAAATAATGTTGATTTAATGGGTCACTTTTTAGGATCTGTGACATTTTTAATAAGTTTATGGACCTCAGTTGAGTTGTCAGTTGCCAAAATGAAATTACAGATGGCAACTGGCAACAAACAGATGCAAAATTCAGTTGCAGAATGGAAGATAAAATCTTTTTTTTTCAACAAAATCCTTAGAACTTCATTTCTAAATTTAATATTTTCTATTTTTTCACAAATTTAATTTTAGTTTAAAATTTTATCCATATTTTTTAATATCGATAACTTGTTAGCAAGTTTATGGACCTCAGTTGAGGTCATGAAGTTTTCTTAAAATTTTCAAATTAAATGACCAAGATATAATTTTTTTTTCAACATAATCCTTAGAACTTCATTTCTGAATTTAATTTTTTCTATTTTTTTCACAAATTTAACTTTAGTTTAAAATTTTATCCATATTTTTTAAAATAACCACAAATGACATAATATTGATAAATTGTTATCAATTAACTATAATTGCCGTCCATAATATTAAGTTTTATGTTAGTTACGTCGATTGCTGACAACACAACTAAAATTTCTTTACTATCCATAATCGACCCATAAATTAACATTTTTATTGAAAATAGCCCATTGTATCAAATATTGACATTGATTTTTAGAACATCATTGTCAAAAACACGGACTTTATTAACAGGAAATTCCGAAAGTCCTAAAAGGAATGACACAATATCGATTTTATAACAGGTTTGGACCCTTTATTTATATTCAAATGTTTTTATTGATGTTGAGATACAGCTGTACCTCTCTCCAGTAAAATTATTAAAAATGTTATTAGAGCCCTTTGGCATTTTTATTGGATATTAAAATGTTATTTTAAAATAAAGGAAAATTTGGGATTTTTGTACCCTACACCACTATAGTGGGAAGGGTATTATGCGTTTGTGCTGATGTTTGTAACCTACAAAAATATTGGTCCAATTGAAAATGGTTGAAATTGGTCCATTAATTCACCTAACCCCCATACCTCCCGATTTGAACTTTTTATGCCATAATTACGTCAAATATTATGCTATCTCTCTAAAAATTGGCACAAATAAGTTTTATATAAGTATAAATGACACTGCAGATTTTCGTAAGGATCGGCCCTTATTTGACCCCCATAAACCCCCCTTCAAAAAATGTCTTAACGTCTAAAATTGACTTGTAACCATTTGTATCGCAATGAAACTCAACAAAACTAACTGTTATTTAGAAATATATACTTTTCACAAATTTACCGAGGATCGGCCCATATTTAACCTATATAAAGCCTCATTTAGAAATTTTAGTTTTTTTATCAATAAATTGCTTAACGAAAATGTTAAAATGCCATTTCAACTAAATTATTTCTATATTAAGTTATGAGAAAATCTTATTATGAGAAAATATGTTTATAAAAAGATTTCTTTTTTTTTGGACATACAAATCACCTTAATGTATTAAAATTAGTAGCATTTAACTTTACGCATATAATTTTTCATTTTTTCACTCTGTCTGAGAAGCCAACGAACTTTTTTATAAAAAAAACATTCCATAAATTATTAAAACTAAGTGTATAATTCATATCATAACTATAATTTTTAACAATTTCATTTAATTTTTTTCTGCTGTTAAATATGTCATTGAACTTGATTAAGTTAACTCGTATATATAGAGTCTCGCCATGAAATTAACCTTTAACTTGGGTAGAAGTTAAATACAAAATTGTAACCACTGAAAAATGATCTAAACATTATGAAAAAAAATATGTATAAACTGTATAAAAAAAGTAATAATAATACAATGTAATTTGAAACCAGCATTAAGCACAAACCTACAAACAAATATTTTACAGTAAAACAGAAAAAAATAAGAAAAAAGGTATCTAAGAATACTTCAACTGGGTATTATGTTTAGATAAAGGAAATACTAGTAGTTAGTACCTACTTTTAAACAAAATAGCATCGAGTAAATATACATAAATTACTCAGACAACAATGTTGCATTAAACATTGGTAGCAGCAAACAACAAAAATTTAAAAACAACCATATTAACGGAATAATTCAAAGTGTAAATTGCCTTAAGGATGCAAATAATCGTACATAAATATAAAACAAGTAGGAAAGTATAGTCGGGCATGGCCGACCATATGATACCCTACACCATGAGTATATTTTTACAATTTTTACTTTTATAAAATTATTATTTTTTGTAAAGAAACTTTTATGTTGAATATTACCATAATTCCAAAATATTTAAGCCATTTATTGATAAAAAACTAAAATTTCTAAATGAGGCTTTATATAGGTCAAATATGGGCCGATCCTCTGTAAATTTGGGAAAAGGATATATTTCTAAACAACAGTTAGTTTTGTTGAGTTTCATTGCGATACAAATGGTTACAAGTCAATTTTAGACGTTTAAGTCATTTTTTGAAGGGGGGTTTGTATAGGGGCTAGGGTCAAATATAGGCCGATCCTTACGAAAATCTGCAGTATCATTTATACTTATATAAAACTTATTTGTGCCAATTTTTAGAGAGATAGCAGAATATTTGACGTAATTATGCATAAAAAGTTCAAATCGGGAGGTACGGTTGTATGGGGGCTAGGTGAAATAATGGACCGATTTCAACCATTTTCAATAGGCTTTCATCAAATTATCTTGAAAATTGCGGCCTGTACCTTGCGCACAAGGTTTACATGGACAGCCAGCCAGCCGGACAGACGGACGGACATGTCTTAATCGACTCAAAAAAGGTGGGTATTGGACCAATATTTTTGTATGTTACAAACATCAGCACAAACGTATAATACCCTCCCCACTATAGTGGTGTAGGGTATAACTAGTAAGATTTAGTGAAGTTAAAATTTTCATACCCTACAATCAGCAAGGCATTTAAACGCGTTTTAGTCTTAACTTTTTTTGAATTAAAAAAATGCTTTTGAAGTTCAATTTACATAAACATTTTATGTGTTAAATTATTAACTACTGTACGTTATTTTGTTGTAACGTTTCTTCATACAATTTTTTAAATATGGATGTAGTTTTTAATGATTATTGTAAAATAATCTCATTTGTAAAAGAAATTAATTTTAATAAATTTTATTTATGAATACTTCATATTTTCGATAACATTTCTTAAAAATGTCAATTGTTACAAACTTTATTGGTATATAAAAATATCATTCTGGCTTGTAGAGTAGGGTATCATAAAAAAAAATAATGATCATGAGCATATGGTTAAAACTTTAAAGCTTAAATAGCCATAATAAGCATTAAATATTTACGAAAAAAAATCAAGAGAAACAAATGGGGAATAAATCTGATGTTAAGTGATATAATGGAAAATTACTCATGTAGTGAACTCGATGCTACATTGTGTTTTCAAAGATGTGTGTGTTGAAAAAATTTTAAATCTATAAATCAAGGAATTTTAAAACAACTGTTTGATGAGCTTAAAAATGTTGAAAAAGGATGGTATTTATTAAATTCTAATAATGACAAAATTTATAATAGTAATTACCAGGGCAAGGATTTCTATGATTTTGTTCTTATGTCCATAATTCACTTAAAAACATTACCAAAACATAAAATTCGGAAGAAATATTATTTATACAAAAATACATTCATTCAGTAAATTAAATAAGAATTGCTATCAAGCTTTCCACTTTCAGAAATTAAATATATACTATTAATGTTGTTTCTTAGTCTTTATATTTGTCATTCTCGAAGTCGTGGTTACTTTAAAGTGGTATTATAGTACATAAAGCAGTCTTTAAAAACCTGTATATCTGTTGTTAAAAAACTTAAGATCTGAATATCTACTAATATGTACCTTCACAAAGAAATATTTTTTGGTGCATATTTTCCACATTTTAGTGCATATTTTTCCATTTTATAGTGCATATTATAAGCGCATATTTTTAATTTTTTTGGTGCATGAAAATCATTGTGAAAATTTATCTGACTAGACATAACCCATATGTACAGTGTTCCCAATGGCAAATTTTGCAGGCTTGGGGGGAATGATTGTATTTTCAATTACAATTGCATTTGAAGTATTTGTAACAGAATACTTTCCAATTACAATTATTTGAAAGTGTAATTGAAAATTTTACAATACCAATTACTGGTAATTGTGAATTTTGTAATTGTAATTGGTAGGCCTAATTACAATTAAAAGTAATTGTAACTGGTTATTGGTCTATTACGCATTACAAGTAATTGTAAAAACTTCAATTATAATTAAAAGTAATTGTAATTAATCATTTAATGAATTTTTTCGTGTAATCATTACCCACATGTCTGTTTTGATGGTTAAAAATGTTTAAGACTTGGTGCGACCTCATGCTAAAAATGGACGCATTCGATTGTGTGGACGTGGCACTTTCCAAAAAACAAGAAAGACATTTTGAAGAACTATAAAGTACCTAAAAGGTCCCCTATTATAGTTTCTTATTTAGTCCGGGCTCTTTATGTTTAATTTGATGATTCTAGGTTCAATAATAAAGAAAAGTCAAAAAGTACTATTTGAAGAGGAAAAAGGACCAAAATATATTTCTATTTTTATTTTTTACATTTTACGTAGATAACACATAATTATGGTAGTATTAAATAGATTTTTTCCTAAAGTAAATCTACCAACGTACTTTTCACACATACTTTTAAATTTAAGGTATTTTATTTTTGTACGCGTTACAAGTTAGTATTATTATCATTATAATTGTTATTAAATATTATTCCCATAAAAGAACATAACTGTGGCCAACACATCTTGCTCACAACAGACCAAAACATACATTTATATAAAAACACATACAGCCGGACATAGCCGGATTACATTAAAGATAGACCCCCCATGTGCGTGAATGACTTTGTTGTATGTGGAAAATGCAATAATATTTTTTAAGTTGAGTAATTACTCCTCATAAACACACGTAAATACGAATAAATGTAAATAACAAAAGAACTACAATTACAAAAATACAACTATGTCTACTGAGAATTTTGAAAGGAAATCAAATTGTAAAATGTGGAACTTTAAACACAAATATTTCAGAGTTAATGTATTTTATTTTTTATTATTTCAAATAGACCCTAAAAAATGTAGTCAGGTATGGATGACATACAATTATAAAAGTATTCTATATTCTATAAATTAGTATTAATTAGGTTTTTAATTATATGTGGTTTTTCCAGGTTTTTATATAAACTTCGATTAAATATTTGTGGCTGGGGATAAATTCAAACGTAACGGAAATGCCTCAAAAGCTTTTATGTTGGTGATTCAAATTTTTATTAGTGATGGAAATTTATAATACAAATTAGGCAATAGAAATATTAATTTAATATTTAAATGTAAAGTAAGCCATTTTTACCCTAGAAGTGGTTCCAACTTAGTTTTGTGCAAGTCTGAGAGCGGGTTTTTGAGTTGGCAATCAAATGCCAATTAATAATCAGATTAGTTAATCTAAAAATAAATTGATTCTGATGTTAATCTCCTCCTCTTTGATGTTTTTGGATACAATATTAAACTTGGCAGTGTTGCCATACAACGCAACAGAAAACGTCACTGTTTGTTATCAAAACAATGCATGTTTTATAAAAAATAAGAAGAAAGTTGTAAATGTAATATGAAAATTAATGAAAACTTAAATTGAAAATAAAAAATATATTGTATAGTCTTCATAATTTATACTAGTCGATACATTAAAAATGTTATTGTTTATTTGGAGCGCACAACAGGCCCGATAGTGGCCTAGGTGTATTTCTTCGGATTTGATGTAATATACATCCTCATATCAACCTAACCTAATCTATTGTTTATTTTAGTATAAATTCTTACATTTTTTAGCATCAGCTTTTTTCACTTTTGCATTTTCTGCTCAAGTTTAAACCACCTCCATCGGGCGCTTAAACTAGCAAACAAAATTAACTAATTCAGATTAATTTTAGGATTCGGATTAATTTTAATTTAATACCTAATCCTCTACCTAAAGATTGGGCCTAAATGTTACTGGTGATTTTGTAAATGATCCGACTTCATTTGACCCTTTGATACAAAGTCCACTTTAGTAAATGATAACTTTATTTTTAAAAACAATCCATATTTTTTACATAGGGTATCATATGATCGGTGGACTATAAATTCATATTTACTTTTGATCGCAATGATCTTTACAAATCTTAATATTTTTTAAATTTAGTGGATATATCACCTTTATAATTGGATTGTGACCAAAACATTTTTAATAATTTTTATTCATAATTATAACCTGTGACAGTGTCTGAAATTATGCATAGATAGATCATACATAGTATCTAGAAAACTAATGCACTATAGGTCGCAAACTTAATAGTTGTTCAGTCTGGAATTAAAATGTAATTGCCTAGAAAAACGTAGTGTTAGAAAGAAAAAAAATTACATGCCGGGGATCAAATTGACACCAAATTTCTCAATAATATAAGTTGTCAACGTATATACATACGTACGACAACACTATGTAATGTTTACAACGCAGCGTTGTCAACATTGCATCAATTTGTTGTCGAAATACAATTTTTTATACATCCATGGTCTAAAAGTTAACAATCGTGGTAAGCTCACTAATGACAACGGAATTCGGTTTACCATTTCCAAAATCATAAGAATCACAGTAAGCGTTAAATTTGAAAATAAGAATTTTGTAACCTTTGACCCCCATTATCTCGCTTAGCGTACATGGTGAGTTTAGCCTTTTAAGTATAAGAGTACTGTATTATAATGTATCAAAAAGATATGATAGGTTTATTATTAAATCCTTCTTTCTTAATTAAAGATAACACCCACTTTTTAATAATATTTTTCGAAATTAATGCGTAACAGAGAACAATTTACGAAAATTATAAATAAAAATATTTTGTTTAAAACTTCTTAAATATGATGAATAATTATCACCGCTGCGTTTTAAAAAATCAAGATTAATAGAAATAAAAAAAATTAAATTCCTATAGCTTGGTGTAAGTATGATTAATGAGGAAAATGTTAAGAAATTTAACGCATAATGCAATAATTTCATTTTGTATTCTAACAACAATAGGAAACTAGAAAAAAGAAGATTAATTAAAACTATTGAAATGTTTGGAAAAAAAGAAACAAAGTTATAAAATTACAAATAAATTGTAAACCATAAAATGTGTACGCATGTGCTACAAAATGTTGCACATCATCATCAACATAAGTATTACTACTTAAGCAACAATATTTTTGAATTTACTCATGAATATGCTTTAATTTTTGTTACATTTTTTGTTTCAACTACAAAAGTAATATTACATGAAAATAAAATAAAAAAAAATTTAAAGAAAATTTTGTATACAAAAGGAAAAACTAATTTTTCTCTAACGTAAGGTAATTTTTCGTTAGGTTTTTTGTTTTATTTTATTTTTTTGACTGGCAGCGTATAAAATGCAACAAAGCGTTAAGTGGCAAAGACGCATAACAATGTGTGGTTGGTAGATTTAACCAGCCAGTATAAGAGTACGTAAATGAAATTTAATTTCTTAAAAAATAGCTCTAAAATATGTATACAAACTACCTAAACCTAAAACAAAATAATTTTTGTTTTTCTTTTTTATTTTCTGCCTTATTTGTGTGTTACAAATTCAAGCGAAAAGCAATTTAACGTTAGGTAAGTTGGTTAAACTATAGTTAACAAAAAAACTAGCCGTCATTTGAATAAAGGAATATATAAATTCTAGGGTATTCAAACGATTCATTGTTGATCGGTTAATCGATTTTTGGCGATTAATGGCTCGAATAAATAAAAACTTTCAAATTTCAAAAAACGACTAACCGATTAAGAAAAACTTTCTATTAAACAAGAAATTTACTCTTTGTTTTCTAGAAAATTCAATAGTCCAATTCACAATCGATGTCGGATAAAAATGTTTTAAATAAAATTTTTTTAAACAAAAATAAAAAATACGATATAATACGATACAACCGTACAACATCGATTGAGAATTGTACAAATATTTTTATAAAAAAATTCAATATTTTTATAACAATACTTCTGATTCTCGAAAAATTTTTCAATATAATTCAGTAGAAAAGAATTGCACATAATATATTTCTAATATTTAGGAAATAACTTATTTAAAAAAATTAATTTGGAAATAAATTCGAAGAATTAAAACTATGCGGACATGGGTCTGATAATTTTTGCTAAATCAATCCTTTTAGGAAACAAACGGATAAAACCTTTTAAGGCAGTGAATATAAAAATACAACTTTCAAAAAATATTCTGTTTGGAAATGTTTTGAAAATATTCTGTCTTCCGATGCAAAATTGGAGTTTTCAAAACTTTTTTATATTGAGTGAATACATTTCGATCTAAATAAAATACATGTGAGCAAATTGCGGTGTTTAATATCGATCGTATTCTATTAAAATGTTGAATGTCACAACGACCTTATTCAATTAAACTTTAGTGTTGCGTTTTCTGCCGAAATGGTTTCAGGCTGTTATTTTGGATGAAAGCATTTCTCATAAATCTTAATCAAAGGTCATTTTACTATGAACTTTTATGTAGATACATTAAAAAATAGGTCACATGAGATCAATAAGCATTAGATAATAATATAGAACTAGAAAAAAAATGCAATTTATTGTCAAAACGGAGGCCATTATTAGTAGAGTTAAAACATTTTGAAATTATTTCCCTATTAGTGTCTATACAATATTATATTTAAGGTAAGCCGCTATTATCAAAAATGTATTAATCTACAACTTCCGGGGGATGTGAATAAAATAATTACTAGGGTTTTAGCACATAATATAAATATTTAAAGATAAACTCAAAATACTTAAATTAGGAGCTTCAAAATCTAATAAATCTTATCCATTAAGACATTTAAAAAAATCATTTTAATAAAAATTCTACTTTACCACTTTGCAAGTCATATGTAGGTTCTTCTGTAATGGTTCAGTGACAATAATAACAATTTTCTAACTTATTTTTTTAAATAATTTTTATTTCTTTTTCCAAAACTAACTACAACAAATGTAGAAAACATTTTTTGTAGATTTTATAAAAATTAAGTAGTAAGCGTTAATAGATTTAAAACCGTGATAATGATAAATAATGTTTAACGAAAAATAAACACAAAATTTTAACATTCACAGTTTTACAAAATTTTCAAGTCAAGATAAGAAACTGAAAGCACCTTCTTTCTCGCTTTTATTCAAACGTACAAAAAAATATTGATCAGCAACCATTTAAAATCTAAGAGTAATTTGGCAAAAATAAATAGCTGAATAGTTTTTAAGAAAATATTGTAACGAAAAAATAAACGTTATAATTACTGCCTTGTAAGGTAAAAGCTTAAAACGTTTTCAGAGTTTTTTTGTTGTTGATACTTTAATACTTGTTAAAAAGGAGTTAAAATTGGTAAAACTGTAGTTTTTACACACAGCAAAAACTAAGATTTTTGAAAAAGATTTTATTTACTTTTTAATACTTATTAATTGACAATAGGACTTATTACTTTAACACGGCAATTAGGCAAGTACTAACAACCCTCCATTACAAATAAGTATCTAAATACGATGTTAAAAAGGTACTTTGTACTTTTACTAAAAGGTACTTTTACTGTTACTAACGCATAGACGAAGTTCTTACGTATATTATAGGTAAGTCATTATTAGATTACTTAAAAGTAATGCAGAATGATAGTAGTTATTAAAAGTTTAGTTTTTGTTGGGTTTATTTGGTAACAGTTTCTCTAGGCTTGTAAACACCTTCTTCTTTTAAACTGAAATTTTCTTTTTTCTTTTCTTAACTACAAACATTTCACTAAACTCTTGTTAACAACAACATCGAATAGCAAGAAAAGTAAAGGTAGTATTAAACTAAAAGAAAACATTAAATTTAAGTGTATCTAAACTCTTGTCACTACCAACCACCTCGCAAATACTCAAATACAGCAGAAGCTTCAACAGAATATATAGTATATAGTATATGGTCATGGTTTTGTTTTTGCTATTTGGTTTCCAGCTAAGGTTGATTTCTTTAAATTTTAGAGCCTGCAAAAAAATCTCAGTTAAGGCACTCCTTCACTTTTCTAAACATTTAACTTGCAAAAAACTAGCATAATACTTGTGTAAAAAAAACGTTTCCTTTTGCACATTTAACTTAAATATGTTTTAGTTCTATATAGTTGGCTATAATCATTATTTTAGATTAGAATCAACCTAAAATAACTAACGTCTTTTAAAGTTGACGTCTAATTCAATGTTGTTTGTGTATGTGCCTCTTTATGTTTTCATACTTCGTTTGGTTGTTAGAAATATTAGGTATGAGAATAGGATAATTTCTATCACTACAAGGTTGTAGGCGTTTTGTATTGATGTATAACATCACAGTGATATATAACATTACTAAGTCAGATTTGCAGTTCCATTTACTAAAAAGAAAATAGCATAAAATTTGATTATGTTGTCATAGAATCTAATAATTGTCGGAATAGGTTTTAAAAAGGACAAAAAATAACTCATTTGCCCGATTAGTGTCCGACCGAACGTTCGGGTTCGGAGTTCGGTAATAAGTAAGGTTCGACCAATGCCGAATTTTTTATAAAATGTTTATTTATCGTAATTTTACATCATCAAAAAGTTTTAAAAATCTTGAAAATTTGTTTACAGAAGTTATCATACATCCTGGCAGTACAATAAATTTCCGATATACATAGGAACGGAACACCTATTTTAACCAGAATGTGATTAAAAAGCTAAGAAAAGTGAAACATTAAATTTGAATTACCTAGTTTCGACTATATACTTTTGATCTCATTTGTAACATTGAAATTTTCTAGGTCCTTATTCTCAAACTATCTAGACCTAAACTAGGACCTAAACTACTATCTAGGACCTAAACTACTGTTGCAGTTTGATTGGTATTCAAAATGGACTAACGTTCATAACAGGCTTAAAAATACTAGTATTTTTATGAAATTATACTTAAATTTTTTTATGAGCCAAAATTTTATATAAATCATCAAATTGAAATTTGGGAATTGTAAGTATTTATATTATATATATTTTTTATTTTTTTAGAAACTGTAATTTTACTAATTCGATAAAATTCATTTTGATTTCGATACATATTTAAAACGAAATTTTGATCACATGATTATGTTCATATTTTGTTTTAAATGTTATAAATTTATTACTTTTTTATCATAAATGCGTTTTTCATTTGCGAAAAAAGTTCGTGTTCACCGAACTTTGAAAACCGAACAAAGTTCGGGTTCGACCGAAATTTCAAATTTACCAAAGTTCGGGTTCGGTGTTCTGTACCAAACGAAATTTGGAATTCGGTCGGACTCTACCGATCATGATTGTATTAAAAAACTAATACACTAAACTAATTAAACTAAATTCTTCTAATTTTGCACCAAGAACTTCAATATTCATCAGAGCATTTTGGAGAAGGAGGAGCGGACTTTCATCATGGGGGACTTGAAGCCCTATATGAATGAAATCGAAAAAATTCGTACATATGAAAAACTATTAGAGTTAGAATCTTCAAACCCTACATGAAGAACTTTGACATTCATATGAACATTTAGAAAATAATGGTCGGACTTTTAAACGGGTCTTGGCACTTCATATCTGAATTAATTAAAAAATTTCGTTTATCTGAGAAACTATTAGATTTTTTAAAAATTTTCATCGATTACATTGAAAACTTAATAAAAATCAGGAAAATTAGCGAATTGTAACAAATTATACATCTGGAAAACTATTACAGTTACAATCTTCAAAACTATTAAGTGGGTTTTATCTTTATTTTGCTTTTAAGATAGCGAAGCACACTGGGTATAGCTACTGATTTATATAAACATTTTTATATATTAAATAGAATTGTTTGTCTCTTAACATCTTTTGCTTTATTATTATTCGAGATATATGGTAGGTGGGCGTGTCCCCAGAAGAATTTTGCATTCGATTTAATAGCTTGAATTTTTTTCATATATAACACATCAGAGCATAATTTAGCGCGATTTGATTTTAATAAGATATTTAAGCAATATCTAATATTTTGTATAACCTAGCCTATTAAAGCATTCTATTGGAGATGGTTACTCCTGCGCATTTTTCCTTTGCAAAGAAAAATTAAATACAATCAAATAGAAAATTAATTTTTCTACGATCCAATATTTTAAATAGTTTAAAGTTGTAATTCTTAATCTAATGCCCAAGTTCATGTTTGGTGAAAGACTACACAACAATAACGATGTACATTAAACAAAAAAGTAAAAGGGTGACACGAATTTATAAACCCCTACAGCAATATTTTTTTATATGAATATAACATTGTTTAAAACACACCCTAAGCATTTCAAGTTTTCTTTATTTAATAATAGAAACTCAAAATTTTAAGCTGAACTTTTTTAGGTGTCACAATGCCTTTAGAATATATTTAAATATTTTGCAAATCTTCTAATAAAATTCATATAACCTTTTTAAGTTATCTTCTTTTACAAGAAACCAAAAATATGCTCCGTCATCTGCTCTATACATTTGGAAAGCAATAGCAATTAAAGTATTTCTTTAGATTTTCCTTTAACACAAAAGATGAATGGTTTTACCATCGATGACCGTGATGAAAACATATTCATATACAAAAAAATACATTTTTTAAACTTTTGCTCTACCATATATCGTTGACATGGTTTAAGTCAGTTACTTAAAGATGGCGATACAGCCAGCCAGGCTTACTGACGGTGGTTGATGGTTGTTTAACTTTTCCACAAAAATAAATGAAAAAAAAATCAACCAACTAAAACCTCATCAAATCAACTTATCACAGATCAACTTTGGTTAAAATGTCTTATCTGGCATTAATGTCGTAATTTGAACATTAAAAAAAAACTTATAGAAGTCGTTTGAAGACGTTTTATTTACTTTAAACATTATAAGATTTTATACTTAAATAAATAATAATATTAAGCATAATTTATAAATTTGCATTAAAGTTGCTTTATGTTTTTTCTCTTTATATTTAAACATAAAAAAAACATTTTAAAATTATAAAGATACTCAAGTTGGCAGCACTAACTTTTTGATTTTTTGTGTGTAATTTTTCTCTATTTAAACAGAAACTGCTAGTAACTCTTAGTTTAAAAATTATCTTTTATATTGTAGCCATTATTATCTTTTAATACAACAAATTAAACGGTTAGTTTAATGATTATTTTTTATTATAACGGTAGATCAATAACAACTTTTGATAGATTTCGATTTTTTTCTGCTAGTTTTGTTTTGAGTTATGATTTTCAATTAAAGTAATCAATCAAAATTGCTAAGAAAGAGAGTAAAAAATTGACTTTTATAATGTGAATTTATTGATCATTTAATAAAGTGATTTAAAGTATAATTTAGATTTATGATTTGCATTTACAGTTAAGAATGTTTTGGATATTTGAAAAAAAAAATAATAAATGTTTATAGATTTTTTAGTTTAATATTATTTTCAATTTTGTATTCAATTCAATTTGTCGGGTTAACTATCTCTTTAAGTTAGGTGATTCTCCCGTTCGTTTGCGACTCTTCTGGTATCAATATGATGTAAATCTTACCTCTGGAGGAGTATTCAGTTTAAGCTTTCTTAAAATATATTAGGTTTTTAAATTTGCCTTATGGCGCCATATTCAAATGCAGAAAAGTGATAAGCAAAACGGTAGTATATTTCTTTTTTGGGTCATAACCGCCTCGCTCCCCAGTTTAGCAACGGATTCCTACATGTATTTACTCTGATGATCAGCTTGCCTATAACATAGTGGTATGGTATTATGCGTTTGTGTTGATGCTTGTAACACCCAAAAATATTAGTCCTACATCCAGTTCTCAGAATCACTTTCTGACTCGATAAACTTGTGCGCACTCTTCTATCGCAATTTTCAAATAGGTCCTTTAGGCTTATAATTACGTTAAATGTTCTATTATATCAACAAAAATCGGCAAAACTTGGTATTATAGAACTTAAAATGACACTACCGATTATTGTAACCACACGGCCTCATTTAGACTAGTGCCACACAAACTCTCCTTTAGAAAATGACTCGAAGGTCAAAATTCACTTTTAAACACTAATAACACAATTAAATTCTACATAAATAACTTCCCAGCAAAAACTGGGTAATGACTATCAGTTGTAATTACTTACCTAACAACATACTTTTCAATGACTGTTACATATGTTCTGGATTATACACAAAAGTAGTCTAATAAGGTCTTAATAATAATGTGTTATATAAATACTTTCTAATTCATTAGTCATCTTGTCAGTGAACAACAGATGCTGTATATGTTTATTTAAGTGAGTTACAATGACTACTTTTTCTAATTACATGTAATCATTTGTGGTAAGTACTTGCCTCCAATGACATCACCGTGTTAAAATAATGACTTAAAATACTATTGTGTAAGTAAATTACAGCATTTTAACTTCTTACATGGTAATGAAAGTTTTTACTGTTCCTCAACCTTTTAGAAAATCTATTTTTTAATCAACAATAAGTAAAAATATTCCGGAATAAAGTTAATAAACAAATTAGAAGCTCTATTTAACAAAAAATAGTCAAAATTTTTAACATACTGACTGGTGTAAAGTATATATCCGACTATACATTCATACTTGTTTTAATTACATTTTCCAAAAGTCAAAGGTCCATATCATGCCTATGGGTTCCTAACATAGCATCCCTTTTAATTTCTGGTATAGGATTACACATAAGTACATAACTTTGTCGGTCTCAGGTATCTTCTTCACCAGTAATAAGGGTTTTATTACAAAGAAATTTTTCTCATTCTTGCGAAAAGATAGATTTGCCGTTTTATCCGGATAAAACAATAAATGATTATCTCATTTTATTTTAAATATGTTAAAAGGCATTAGTATTTCATATACAGATATTTAATAAGTAGTTTCACAGTTTCATTATATGATCAAATGCTATTGATCAGAAATAGGATTACTGAGCGAAGAACTCTTGTCGTCCAGATCCAAATTTATATAAAATTTATTTTTTAAGATTTCTTTTTAATTAAAAAATGATTTAAGGTTAGAAATATCGTTGAGTAATTGCAGATTGAATTTAACAAGTGGAGGTTTGATGATGTTTTTCATATAAAGAAATTCATTACATTAATTAAAAATTTGTTTTTCTTAAGAAAAAATTGGATGATTAAAGATTTTTTTAAATTTAGATTCTTCAAAATCCGTGTAATTAAATTTTTAAGACTACTGAAAAAAATAAAAGCACTGATAAATTTTAAAATATCGTTAAAAAAGCAATTATCTACTTAATCTCTTAGCAAAACTGCACAACATTAATCTATTCTAAAAATACAAGTAGGCTTTTTTTATTTATTACAGCCATTTTTGAACATATAGGTACAACAAAAAAGTGTTTGATTTTTTTTAATTAACATTTATTTTTTCATTATACAAAAACAAAAAAATTGCAATTTAAAGTTATAGAAACAATTTCATGACAGCATACCGAACAAATTTATCAATTAAATTTTATATATTCATTATAAAGTGATTTATGATCAAGACATTTTGAAGGCTATTAAAATCAGTTAAAATCAACTTAAAACTAACTCAAATTACAACAAAGATTTGCTGTAAACAAAAATGTTAATAGATGAAAAAAAATACATACACAGACTAACACTGAAATGGTTTCGATAAATTTGTGTTAAATTTTTTGGATTCATTTGTGGCACAAAAAAATCAAACGTGAAACAATTCAATGCAATTATTGGTGCAACAAAAGACGAGATAACAAAAGTAACAAAAAAAAACTTTGAATTAATTTACATGAAAAAACTATTTAAGAGGACTATACCAGCTGATCATGTTGTTGATCATGATAATGATGATGATTATTTTTATAACAATTTAAATTGAGAAAGAAATAAAATATTTAACTATACGATCTTTTAGTTTAACTATATGTATTCGTGTATGATAAACGACATTGTCACTTATGCCAGTATATGACCACAATTTACTATGAAGTATTAAATAAAAAAATACAAATATATTCCATATTACTAGAAATAAATCTATTGTTTGAATGGAGAAAAAATCCAAAAGAAGAAGTTAAAGATTATAAACGTATGCTGTCGTCTTTAAAATAATATTCAATAAATCAGCACTTTGATGTTTGAGAGTGAGTGAGTGAGTGAGTATGTATGTATAAGTAGTAGTAGAAGAGTTTCAATTTGAGTTCCTCATCCTCATCATCGTGGTCATCACAACATATATTCAACATCACCAAAACATTATAGAAAACTTCTAAAGTTTCACCTACAAGGGAATGATGACTAATGAAAATATGTAAGTTATGTAGGCAATCGAGAAAATGTTTTTTTTAGTAGAAATGCTTCTCTACTTCATAAACACTTTTTGTCGTTTCGAAGACCTGGATCTGTTCTCAAAATTTATCCATCACATTAGGTGGTCCACATATCATGTCATGTAGTTACAAAAACTCCTTTTTTGTTATATTTAAGACTCCATAACAGTGTCGATATAACTTTATTTACAAATTCTGTTTATGTTTAAGTTGGAATATAATCTGAAGAGATTATTACTGGATAACAGCAAGTTATGTAGAGAAATAGATGTACGATTCGAAAGAAATTATCCGATATTTAGAATAAAGGTAGTCAAATACATAACTCCCAGAAAGTAGCGGAATGGTTTGGTTAAACGTTTTTCAAGAAAATAACTCCTGAAAGTTCAAAGCAAAATTTTTGAAATCACCCACTTAGCAATCATTCTCTTTCTCTTCAAATATTCTACATTTCCACAAAGATATTCAAAGATTTTTGCTTTAATCTCAAGTTTTCCTGAATAGTTTTTAAATGCTAAATAAACAATCAATGAGTTTAAGTTTGAATTTGATTTGTTTTGCTGTGTCTTGCATTCGTTTGTATTAATTTAACGAAAAGGAAACAAAAACGTTAGCAGAGGATTGAATGCAGTTTTGATTTGCTCTTGAAGACACATTCACATCATTCTTAACATCGTCAGCGTCATAGTCATTATTATTATTAAAATAACAGCATAGTCGAAGAAAAATACTCACTCATCAACCAGCAACAGTCACAGCCATGGCAACTGCAGCAATAACAACAAACAACCACGTCAAATATCCAGCATCAACATTAACATCACATCAAATCAAATCGAATTGAATCGAAACGAATCATTCAACATCATTAATGTTTTATTTAAAAAGAAATAAAATAAAAAAGAAAAAAAATCGAAGCAGTCAGTCAGCAACCACCACCATTCAATAGATCTTGGACCATACCAAAATGTTTTTCATTTTTCTCAACCATATCTTCTAAGTATCAAAAAAAGCGTCTGTCTATGGAGAAAACAAAAACAAAAAAAGAATGCTTTTCCTAACAGCCGCTTTTTTTGTAGCAACATACAAGTTATTCCATAAAACTTCCCTCTTAGAAGTTGTGAACAAAAAAAGAACTATTTGTTTTTTTTCTTTTAGAGAACAAAAGAAAAAATCCAATATAAAGCATTTGAAAGCTGCATCCGCTCAATGTCCCCTGAATGCGATTAGTTGCACATACGCCTTATTTTTATTTTGTTTATCTAAAGGTTCTAAACTCCTATATTCATCCACTTACAATGTTTAAGAAAATGTGCTTACACACATTTTCTTACTCCTTAGCAAGCAGAGCATTTAAAGAATTTATTCTTTGTTTTTCTTATTTGAGGCTGGAATTTAAATTATTTACAAGAACTCATATTTAATTAATTATTTTTAATTGTTTTAAGAATACTGTTTTCTTTTTTTTTTTTTTTTTTGAATTGAAATTGTTAAAATATTGTATAGGAACTATGCGAAGAACCTTACCAATAGAAAATATTTGTGAATAATTCCAACCATCTAACTGACGCTATAGTGGTTTCAACAGACAGACAGATGGACATAAGTAGATCATATAAGTATTCAATAAGAATACGGAAACTAATAATATACATTAAAACAATATACCGTTTTTAAAATAACATGAAAAATACTTCTTGAGAATGACTTCAGAACTAGTGAATTTGGAATCAAATAATAATGAACATACCTCCTATGTTAAGCCTGTGTTAAAACCATCCCTTCCTTAGGTTTTTTCAGAACTTCCATAGAGTAAATTTTACTTCTTATTTGCTTCTTTGGAAATTCTTTTTTTTTTTGCTAGGTATCTATGTCTATTAAGAACTTCATTATTTTAGAAACTGCAAAAATATAAACAAGCATTTTCATATTTGTTGTATTTAACTCCAATCCACTCGACATGATCTTGATTATTCTTTTTCTTTTTGTTTGTTTGATATTTTGGCTTATAAATAAAGTTTATTTGATTTTTGTTTTGCTTCTAAAGTTTCTTCCTTCTTGTTGTATGAGAATAATTTTGTTATTGTGGTAGGTCCTGTCGTTTATTTACAACCATGTCAATCTGGTGAAAGGGATGTTTTATTACAAGACATTTCAATATTGTTTGATTTTGAACATGTTGTACTAGTAGTATAGTATGGCTGAACGGATGGATGTTGTTTTGTTTTTTTCATTCTTCCAAACATGTTTGTCGATTGCTAAGAAAAATGTTATTTGTTGTAGTTGTTTTATTTTAATAATGACATTGATAAACTAGTGTTCATATTGAATTTGAACTTTTATTTACATTTGAATTTGACTTCTTATACAGGTTTTAATTGAAATTAAATTAGACTTCCTAGTATGAATAAGGTAGAATTTAATAAGACTATAAAAATTCTTGTACAAATAAACATTTTATTGATTTTTTAATCTTATGAGGATGATTTTAATTTCATACAAATTATATGTTAACAACTTGAGATTACTTGCTGCTTCATTTTTCATTTTGGTCATTACTTTTAGAAACCACAATGGACATTTTTAAGCATACTTTATACATAAACATTTAAGATGCTTGATTAAATTTTACAACTAATCCAATTTGTTGCCATTATCAGTAGACGTTCGTTACATCAACAAAAATAACAGCATTTCTAAATGGGACAATTTCTTAATCGCCAACAACAAATCACATTTTTTTCTGCTACTGTTCTTTATTAAATCTTGCTAAATTAATCAAAATTTCAAAAATATCTACTAAATCAAAATTTATGTGGTTTAGAAAAAGAGTTTTTTCGTACAAAGCAATGCCACAAAAAAAAATAAAACGGGCAAACAAAATGATCATAAAACATAAAACGGATATAAGATAGAAATCAAAATATGCACACCATTAACATTAATATGCTAGGAATATAGAATAGAACGACAGCATCGTAACCTCAGAAATATTAATATGGTAAAAACATATTTCATTGCCTGCAATAGTTTGCAGTAGCAATGAAGCCTACCGGTGTGTTTGTTGATGCTGTAGAGTAGTGTTGCTGCCACAAATATGTAAATCAAATCAAGAACTGAACATAATTTTCAAATCAAATGCATCGGCAAATACAATACATAACAAATTATTTAAACAGATTTAAAGAAAAAAAACATTAAAACAAATACAAGGCAACTACTGTATTTCAAATGGCTATTTCTTTGGTATTTTCTAAGAGCAGAATTGCTGCTAAGATTACATGTTTGCTTTGGCTAAAACATAAAATTTAAAGCCTTTTTTTTTAGACAAACTAAAAAATGAACTGCATAGTGTAAAGTAGCAAGGTTTAGAGAGATTAACTGCAATGTTAACGTTAAAACGCAAACCACAATCTGTTGGGCAAATGAAATAAAAACCGAAAAAAGCTATTCATTTCTCAGATTTTGAAAAAATTTAAGTAGTTTAAGGAATTGGTACCGTGGCCAGTTTCGATGAAGGAAGGTTGTTTTTAAAAGTATGGATGAGAATAAAATGTGTATATTTCACTAACTTACTAACTAACTAACTAACTAACTTACTAACTAACTAACTAACTAACTAACTAACTAACTAACTAACTAACTAACTAACTAACTAAAAAACTAACAAACTTTCAAACTAGCAAACTTAATAAACACACTAACTAGAAGAAATACACCTAGACCTGAGTGCCTGAGGAGGGAGTCGAACCCACAACTTCCCGTAGACCTAACTAGAACATTAACCACTAACCCACCGGAGGCTACACAAACTAATTAAGGTCTTTACTACATGAAGACCCATGAACCAGATCTTAACATAATGATTCCTTCAAAGTTCGCGATCTTATTTGATTCATATAGCTTCGTCTTTGAAGAATTGTTTGTCTATCATAATTTTCATACAAAAATTACTTATGTAAATAATATTTCTTAAATTTCGCCCATCGCTACAATTCCAACCAATAAATAGCTTTCGAAAAAGCTTTAGAAGTTATATTTCCAACTGATAGCAAAAAAATGGATGATAGTGATGGATAGACCTAACGGTAGACCTAACTAGAACATTAACCACTAACCCACCGGAGGCTACACAAACTAACTAAGGTCTTTACTACATGAATACCCTTGAACCGGATCTTAACTTAATGATTCCTTCAAAGTTCGCGATCTTATTTGAATCATATAGGTTCGTCTTTGAAGAATTGTTTGTCAATCATAATTTTCATACAAAAATTACTTATGTAAATAATATTTCTTTCATTTCGCCCATCGCTCCAATTCTAACCGATAAAAAGCGTTTGAAAAAGCTTTAGTAGTTATTCTTCCAACTGATAGCAAAAAAATGGATGATAGTGATGGATATAATGGTTTATTAGTGTCGGCATTGATACGCAACAGCAAAACAAAAATCTTTCGATGAAGAAGCCAAAGAATAAAATAAAAAAAGAAGCCGCTTTTCCAATTTTTTTCTCTTTTTCTTGTCTTGAGATTTAGATAAGCAATCTAAAATTAATGATGATGTTGTTGTTTTACAATACGAAGAACAGAGCACAGTTTTTTGCTGTTTTTAGTAAACATTTCATTAAATTTAAAAAAATAAGTTTTTTTCTTTTAGATTAAAAAATTCGTTATGCTAGAGAAAGAATGAAATTACAAGAACATAAATATAGAAGAGAAATTTGAATATGTATATCACTGGTTCAAAATCTAAACAAATAACAAGAAAACGTTAAAATATTCTTTCCTGCTTCTAGCAAAAAAAAAAAAAAACAAGAAAGCTTATATCAAAAACTATTGTTGTATACGATTTTTTTAGTTATTTGTTATTTACGAGCATTATTTTTTTTTATAAATAAGCATGAAATTAACAAATTATAGACAAAATTTACATGAAATAAATCATTATTTATGGAAATATGTATTTAGTCAAGTATAAATTTTTACGTATTTATTTTTTTTCTTCTTCTACAAAAGAAAAATCGAAAAACATTTAACGTAAAACAAAAGACTTAAGACACGAACACCATGTCTGATTATGAAATTTTTTTTCATTTGATTTTCTACAACATATTTATGTAAATATTATGTTTTTTATTAAATACGATGCCTGAAAATATTTATAGGAAAAAAAGTACAGCAAATTGAATTTTTTTTTCCACTTCAGTGTAAGATTCCTAATAATTCCGCCGTTTTAGTGTGAAACGTTAAATGACCTTCAATAGGCGTGAAATAACTTAAGCATACAAATTACAAATTATGTTGTTAATAAATGTACTTGGATAAAAAATTAAAAATAAGATTTTTCAAAGGAAATACTCGATAAAAGAAATACGAAATTATTTGAAGAAATCCAAACATAAAACTGTCAGTATATGAATTTTGCTATTGAAAGCTCTGTTCACAACCTACCTCAATCTTTTTTGCGTAACATTAGTGTAGGGCATCCTATAGTCGAGTATGTCCTCTAAATGTCTTTCTTTAATATTTGCTTTAACTTAAATTTTCTCAAAATGTTTGCTAGTAATATTTTCTTTATCAAAAAGAAGTAATATTTTCTTTATCAAAAAAACATGTACATATTTCTGTAGAGGTATTGTATTTTAATTCTTGTAACACACTTTATGCATCCAATATCCCAGCAAAAAATTATAATGAAAGGTAAGAGTTAAAAATTCAATAATTCAGGTGATCTCTCCGGATCTGATGTTCAATAGATAAACACTTTTTTGAAACAACTAACTAACTTACTTACTAACTTACTAATTAATTTACTTTAAGTACTTAAGTAAAGGAGGTGGAACGTATTGATCGTTAAAAAGTAAGTTGTTGTGTAAGTAAAAGTCATTTCCATGTTTTGCTGGGAAAATATTGTAAAGTGGCTTACAATAAAAAAGACAGTCAAATATTTTAGATAGAAAAGCGTATTTTTTTCTTATCGATAAAAATCTAGGCTTTGTTTTTTCTTCCTATAGAAAAAAGAAACATAAATCGTTTAAACACGACTTCACGATTATTCGTAAATATATACTTAAGCCAGATAGATAGCTGGATGGCAGGTTCATCATATTATACAGACATTAAAATATACACGCATAACTCATAACTATGCGTTTTTTTTTTTTTTTTTTTTTTTGATGTACCTAAAATATAAGTTTATATTTTTTTAAATTCACATTTCTTTGTAGAATTGTATACATCATTTATCTAAGTTATTTAAAACAAAATATTCTAATTTTATAAACCTTAAATTGTAACATGTCTTATCCGTAATGTAAAAAAAATAAAAAAACAGCTGCTAGCTAAAACTAATTAAAAATACCTATTTAAATAATATTCGACCCAAAAGCGATTAACAATTTCTCCCCTTTTCTCAAACAACCTATGTCGAAAATAAAAACTTTCTCACACAATCACACTTTAAGTAGGCTCCCGTGTCTATCTCTCAGACAATTTAAACACTATAAAAAGAACCTTATTAAAATAAGATCTATAAAATGCAAATTAATATAAAACCGTTATAACAATCCACACACACACATAACAACTGCAACAAAATGTGGTAAGAAACATTGAAAGAAAAAAAAAACGTGTTGTTAACAAACATTTCAATTAAATTCCTCAACATTTCATGAAAAGAACATTATAAAATAAATGAAAAATAAAACTAAAAAAAATTAAGAAAAAAAAATACATGTCAGTAAAATGTGTACGATTATGAATGTATGCAAGTACGTTGCACTCGTAGTGTTTTAAAACAGCCTACATATAATTCTTTATTTGTTTTTAAGTATTTTTTTTTCTCAACTAAAAGAACCCACAACACCTACACACATGTTGCAATGAAAGACAGAAAAAAATTAATAAAAATAGTCGTAGAAACAAAATAAAATGTTGAGGGCGTGTAAATTCCATGAAATGCGTTTGATGCATAAGAATGATTTTTCCGCTTTTATAAATACAGAACAAATGAATGTATACATGTAAGACTATCGTGCACCATGGGGCAAAGATAAGAAAAAACTTATAACTACAAGAAAAATTTAATTCTGTCATGTATACAAAAGATTTTCTAAGGGTGGGTCTTGCAAATATTGTATTGTGCTCAATAGATCCTTCTCTCAATAGATCCTTCTCTCAAAGTATCTATCTATCTATCTATCTATCTATCTATCTATCTATCTATCTATCTATCTATCTATCTATCTATCTATCTATCTGTCTGTCTATCTATCTATCTATCTATCTATCTATCTATCTATCTATCTATCTATCTATCTATCTATCTATCTATCTACCTATCTATCTATCTATCTATCTATCTATCTATCTATCTATCTATCTATCTATCTATCTATCTATCTATCTATCTATTTATCATCAGGGCAAGGATTTCTATGCAAATGCATGTTTAAGGTCAGTATTAATCATTTTTAACTAGTTTTCTTTTCGAATTAAAGAATTTGCTACAAACTGGCATCGATTTGTTGTTGCATATTTTGTTATAAATGAATAAATTGCATATTTTGCATATTTCAAACACTTTTATAGCATATTTTGCATTTTTTTTTAATTTTTGAATTTGTGCTGCTAACATCAAAAATACTAGTCCTTAAAGTATTGGATCAGTATTAATTTCTGAGTCTGTCCGTCTGTGTGTTCATATAAAAAGATAACTTTATGAAATATTGTTCTTACATTTCTCCACTTTCAGAAATTAAATATATACTTCTTAAAGTTCTTTCTTTGTCTTTATATGAGTCATTCTCGAGATTGTGGTTCCGTTAATTTTTGTAACAATCTTTTGTTGTTATAACCAAACAATTGTTATTTTTACTGAATTTCATCAATGTTTTAGTTAGAGAAATCATTTATATGTTTATGACAATTATAAATTTGAGAATAATTCTCTAAAAAATAATTATTTTTACAAAAAAAATAAATAATGATAATTATGTAAACTTATTATATTATTTAGAACCATTTAAACTATCAAATAACCTTTAAATGGTAGGATTTTACACGTTTATCCATATAATGTTTAAGATATAAGTAAAATACTTTTACTTTTATGGTATCGCTATTTTGATATCAGTTGTATGGTTTATCCGTACTGGATCGGATTAAATAAAGTGTTAAACGCAGTGTTAAAATAAATAAAAATATAATAAGAAACAATATAAATTTCAATAGAAATATAAAATACATAAAATAGGATACATAAAAAATTATTAATTAAAAAAATTAAATTGTGTTTATATTGGCATGAATGTGTGCATATATACTTTTTATGGGAATACCAGTGGTTGGAAGTTTTGTGTTTGTTTAAAAGAAAATTAAGAAATAAATACTTTTAACGCCGAGCACATTAGATTAACCATATTATGTTTAATATGTAATCATAATATGGTTGCTTGAAGACATGTGATTACTTGAAACCATAATTTGGTTACTTGAAACAATAATATGATTACTTGTAGCCATTATATGATTACATGAAACCATAATGTGGTTGCTTGAAACCACAATATGATGCTACAACATTACATTATGCTAATAAAACTATATTATGATAGAATATTCGAACTATATTTAATCATAATGTGATCTGTTATTATACTAATAATGATCATAATATGATATTTCTCGATAATAAAAATGATCAATATGTTGCTCTTAGATTATGGTTACTACAACTATATTTTTTCTCTCCGTATTTTTTATGCAATACATAATCAGTCCTCTGCTCATAAATATCTTATAAAACAATGTATATTATTTCTGGAAATCTATCCATATCTAAAATTATGTTTAGATAACGCTTTTGATTTGATATAGATATAGATTAATGATTTTAAATTTTTTAGGTTTTTTTAACCCATAGTATCTTTAGAAAAATAAATAAATTTTACATTATCTCAAAGTACAGTAGTAAGAACTATTTAAATGACTAAAAGTGAAACATTGAAGAGAAAAACTAAATACGTTGTCATGTACATATATATTTATGAAACCAATTAGAAATTCAAGTTGTTAATTCTGCTGGTATTAGAATTTTTATTATACATACATATATATTTGTATTTGTAGGACAACAAACGCAATTAAATATAAATAAATTAAAAGGGTTTTACTTATGTGTAACTTTAGTAACATATTTTTAATATTTATTATTTATATTTAGAAAATACGTGAAACTATTTGAAAATTATCAACCCTGTCTACCCTTAACTACGAGGGGGTTGATCAATGTAAATTCTCACGCTTTCAATTCACACATTAATTAATTTCGTTTATTTCACTTTTAACTTAAGAAAATGAATTAGCAATTTATTAGTTTAAAAATAGTTTTACTACCTTTGAATTATAAAAGTAGGTAAGCATTTTTCTTGTAAAGGTTATTAGGGGTTAATTTTAAGTTTGAGGTGAAAAAATTTTGTTTTGAAATAATTATGTTGGAAATTTTATGGCGTTTTATTTTGTAAAATATTTAAGGGTAACAGTTAAAAATTAAGTCCGGACATGTGTTATAGTAGTTTTCGGAAGTTGAGCAAATTATGGATCGATTTTCAGGATTTGTATAATATATTTTTATCATTTATAAATCGATTATCAGTTGTATAAAGTCTAGGTGAAATAATGAACCGATTTGAACTATTTTCTATAAGCTTTTTTTAGGATCAAAATAAATTATGTGCGAAATTTTATTAAATTATCTTGGCAGACGGATATCGAACGCAATCTTTATTTTAATTCTAAAAACATTTTCTAATGTTAATTTAAACACAGTGTTAATACTCAACCATTATAGTGACATTTTTTATAACCAAAAAAGAAATTTTAAAATCATGCTTGTACTACCAAACATAACTAGAAAACTGTTAACATTATGACTAAAACATTAAACCTCTCAAATACTTTTAAACGACAAATTAAGCAAACAAAAACAAAATTAATTAATTTTAATTATACAACAAAAACATACTCTGAACTTTGCCAATAAGGATCAGCTTGTTTTATTAATACTTGTACCACCATCTTTGGGGAGGAAAAACGAAAGAAGACAACTCCTTAACTTAAACTATTAATTGTTTTAAAAGAAACCAAAAACAGTAGTTAATGTTAAGTGCCAAGTTAACGAGGAAACTATAAAACATCAAAAAAATTACACAGAAAAAAAGGAAAAAGTCATAGAAGACCAAAATACTATTTAATGGCAAATGTGGCCTTAGGTCGCGTGTTATTTGTCAATAAATTTCCAATGTTTACATTAACACAGTAAAAGTTTTTGCTCTTTTTTTCCTCCAAATAGGATGGATGGGATGAGCTGGTAGGTAGCTGCATCGGTGTTTAAATGCAACGGTTAACTGTCGTATTACGATAACAGCAATAAAATTTAACCGTGGGTTGTTTTTTTTTTTTTTTTTTTTTTTTGAGAAATACGAGAAGTTTGGTTGTGATGATTAAAACTGAAAATTATAGAAGTGGTAGTAGATGGCATAAGTTAAATGGAACATCACCAGCAGCTGTATAGACCCTAGTATTTGTTATAGTATGTTGCAGTAATAACAATCACAGTAATACCTAATACTTTTTGGCAGTAAGTAGGAATGTATGTAGTAGTTGTGTAGTAAGTAGCATTATTTATTAACTATTTTTTTCTTTCTATATTTTATCCACTATTTCTATAACTAGAAGGCTTAAGAGGCTGCTGAAAAAAACTTGATGTTTGTTATTTGCTTTACAGTGTGGTTAAAAACTTTTTTACGTATTTGGATAGGGGCAACATTTTTACATGCATGCACTCCCATCATCGTCATTATTATTGGGCGTGTGGCAATCGACTTATTTTTTCTTTGGTTTTGTTTTTGTGCTTTAAAAAAGAAAAAAAATTCAGCAGCTTTAAAACAAAGCTATAATAATATCAGCAGCAGTTTACCAATTGATGGCACCACTATATGTACAAGAGTATACACAAGAGGAAAAAAGTATAAACGCCTGGTACCAAATTGACACCAAAGTTTTTATAATTTTTCTATAACATCCGTTTTTATTACTGTTGACCACACAACTCGTTGTCGAACAGATTGTTGTTAATAGTGAGCTTAGCACGTTTGTTAACATTAAGACAACGCATGTGTATAAAATTCAGAATTCGACAACGAATTGTTGCAATGTTGAAAACGTTGCGTTGTCAACATTACATAGTGTTGTCAAAAATTATTGTTCTTGCAAAAAAGAAATCATATATTTTTACGCAATTTTCAAACGCTGTGTCGGTTATTTTTGCTCATAACTCCTTTTGACTGATCTTAAATAGGAAACTTCTTGAAAGCATGTCTGATAAAATTATTTTATATGTGGAATTTGAAGATATCTGGTGTCTTCAGATTATCAATTTCAACATAGATATGGAAGAACATGGCTTAATCGATTTCGCTATCTATACGGATCTAGAATATATGCTTATAGTATTCTCAGAAAGATGAAGGGTATACAAAGACCCATTATAGAATTACCACTTTTAAGTAATAATATCATTTCGAAAGAACTTACCCAAGTAATGTTAATTTAATAAGGAACAATCTTACCTGTAAAGAAAAAAATAGATATTTCGTTAAAATATTAAAACTTATAAAAATGTATTCTTTTAGATGATATTATTACAATAAACTAAAGCCGTTCTAAAAATACAAAAACTTTAAAAGATTTGGGTTGGTTCCAGATTCTTTTACCGAATACTTAATTAAGGTTTTTAATATAAATATTTGCGTTTTGATAAAGAATAAGATAAATTCATCTTTAGTATTCGATGAATTTTTTAGTTGAGTGTATAAAATACTCTTCTAACAGTAAATACTTAGTAATAGACTGAAAATAATCGATGGAAATTTCGTAACTATATACAACCATTATTTTGCAAAATAATAGTTTTTCCTCAAATTATACTAAAGCATTTCATTCATATTACGAAGAATTTCATACAATGAACAACAAAATAAGAAGGTATTAAAAAATATTTTATTTTTCAATATTCGATAATTTTTTTATTTGAGAGCATAAACTGTAGTAGTACACTGAAAATAATCGATATTTCTTAACTATATACGAACATTCATTCGTATAATAAAAAAAATTTAAATTATTTTGCATTAGACTAAGACGTTTCATACAATTACGTATATATTACGAAGAATTTCATGCAATGAACAACATTTTTCATATTTATACATATATTATTACATATGTATTTTAAGTGTAGTATGTATGATATATGTACTTTTGAATGCTACTATTAACGTTCTATCAGCAATTTATGAAAATAGCGATTACATCGCAAAAAAGATATTATTGAGTTTTATCATTGTAGGATTTTAACATGAATCTTTGTTTTTCAGTTTTGATTTAACTCTGCAGGCCATATAGATTTTAGTTTTTATTTCATTTCTCATTTCAATTGTCCTACCTTTGCAACCTCCTGCTACACCCTAATAATTTTTGCAACAAACAAACATACATACAAACATATTTTAGATGGTTTATTAGAAAAACCGTTACTATTCTTGTTCAAGTTTTTTTTTAGTTTGTCTTTCTTGATCATCTTTATGCGGGTCAATTGTTAGTTGTTTTGGGTTGGTGATGATGCTGTGTTTTAGTTCGTTGATGTTTGTTGCCATTAATAAAACACAACATGCATGCAGCATGAAATCGTATCAAATCAAAATAATATCTTTTTTTATAATTAATTTTATATTATCAATATGGGTTGGTTGTTATTGTTAACGTGAAATGTGAAAAACATCATACATATATACTTTGATTATAATGGTTGTTGGGTTTTTGAAAAGATTTGTTTTAATTTTGAATGAGATTGATTGTGGCGAATGGGTGGGTCAGGTTGGTTCATTTGATTGTGGCTGCTGTTGTAGGTGTTGCAAATAAATAATTGGAATTTCTTTAAAAAAATTTTTTGATTGGAAATTTTACTAATAAGAAAAATAGTAGAAAACGTAATTGACTTGTTTTGAAATAAAACAACTTTACAAATTTATGAAAATAATTTTGATTTAACAATATATCTAATAAAATTAAATTTTAATGATAAGATTAAATATCTTTATCTACATAGGAAATCAGTTTTAGTAGCAAACAACAGAATTTGTTGAAAATGGATTTAGCTTTAGCTACCAAATTTTATGGTTCTAGTTACTATATTTAAGTTTAAATAGCTAAAATATTTTACTCTAATCACATTTCACTACAGAAAACAATAAATTTAGTTCTATTTTTTAGATAGTCAGCAACGTTAAAAATTCTCACCTTATTAGTCCTTTGTTAAACTATACCATTATTGACAAACTCATTATATTCAGAATTCCATTCCGATCAAAACTGGAATTATCTTTCCTAATATTCTTCTTCAAAAAAAGAAATATGACAACATTCACAGAATGAATTCAATTCACATTTTCAACATGAAATTAACAATAGTTTAAAGCTATTATTTCTATAATTTTTTAAGGATTTATAATTCCACTTTCGATCGCAAAGGCAAGATTAATTCAAATACTTTTAAATCTAATAAAATTTAATATTATTTTTTTACAATCTATTTTTAATTATAATAAAAACTATACATTTCTAATCTTTTCCTTAATTACTTTTAAATCAATTGATTCCAACTCCTATGAAAAAAACACTGAACTACAAACACATTTTCACCCATTAAAGCACATAATTGGTAAAACTAAAATAAATAGGGTAAAAGAAACATTAAATGCAACATTTACTCTAACTCTGCAACCAACCACTTCAAACACCATTCAATTAATAAACTTAAATACGCTAACTCGATCGCTATAACCAAAATGCCTAGCAAATCAAAATCATCTTAATATTAATATTCATTAAATTTAATTGAACATCGATAAAAAAGATAGAAAATGTGTTTTTAAGAAAAAAGTGCACACAGAGATTCAAGTGGTGATTGAATGAGATTGAATGGTCATACTCCATTACTTTACATTATTTAACTTAACTCTCTTTACTCGCACCCAAAGAGGGAAACAACACTTCCAATTCACAATTTACAATCAATTAAATTAAATTAATTAAATGAAGTAGAAAAAAACGAAAGAAATCTTTAAATAGAAAATAATATTAAAAAAGATTTAGGTTGCCCATACAATAAATACTTAATGTGTGAGATAGTGGCGATTGTAAGTAATCGAAGGCACAAAGGTAAAAAATGATTGCATTAAATATTGAACATTTATTTTAAACGTATATCATGTTAACATTACAGTGTGAAGCAAAACAAACGCAATAGTATTTAAGTTCAAGTTTGTTCTTTATAAACTATTTATTAGCTTTAGAAAAAACATAACATTTTGTTGTTAACTTATAAGAGAGCTGTTTAGTTTATTGAATGTTTTTGCAATTTTAAAAACAATTCTATTTACAAAAGTTAGTGACTGCCAATTTTGTAAACTTGTAATGTATCCCAACAAGACATAATTAATTAAAATTTTTATATAAAAGATGGATGGTATATTAATTTTGTCATTCCGTTTGTAACAAATCAAATTTATTGGTCATAGATCCACAAAAGTAGATTTACATTCAGAGTCCTTATTAAAGTATAAGTCGGTTTAGTCATGCCCGCCATTTTGTCTGTCTGCATCATAATTGTCATAACTGTTTTAAAAATGCGAGAGTATAGCAATGAAATTTGACATCAATAAATTTTATATATGTATATAAGGTTCGCTTCATAATTGAGCCTACCTCTCATAAAAGTTCCTCTCCAAAAAATGAGTTTAACGCTCATTATTGCATTAAAAATAAGAGTATAGCGATGAGATTTTTACGAGGATCGGTCCACAATTGACTCTACTACCCATTTAGGGTCTCCTTTATAAATTGACTTTAATGTATATTATTGGCTTAAAAATGCGAGTAAAGCTATGAGATTCGATATACAGAAGTATTACGAAATTCTATTTACAAAATGAATGTTATGAGAATCAGTTCATAATTGACCCTACACCGTTAGAAAGTGTAGGAAATTATTTTAACGTTTAAGAGAAAGCATTCCATATACGGCATACGGTTTGATGGTGGATTTGGCTATGCCGAATCTTTAACTAAAACGTAAAATAGATAATTTGAATTAATTACTTTATTGATTCAATTAATTTTCAAAAATTTTCAATTAGGGTTGTTATATCCTTCCCATGATACTTGGATCAAATTTCGACGAGAGATATAGTTTTACTATTCGTTCTCTATGTTTTACATTCGTGTGACTCGGTACAACCAAATTTGTATAATTATGCCCCTTATCCTGTGTATCCACAATTATTAGGTCTGAGTTTAGAGGAGGATTCACGTTTTGCTCTCGCTAGAATAATTACATATGATCTCTGTGGTTTTATCCATTATTTCATTAATCCAAGATCCTCTTGTCCAATTTATAATTCAGACCTAGTTACGTCAAATGGTATTGCATTGGTCAGGTTATCTACCTCAAGCCCCCTTCCCTTTAAAACTAGTACATTCGGCTCTTGGAACTTTTATAATGAAAACTTATTCCTGTGACAATATTTGATTAAATCCAATATAGTTTCACAATACATTATTGCTTAGACTTCTTCCTGGAATAGAGCGTTGTGATTTGGTATGTTTCTGGATCATCCATGTAGAACCCCGTAAAGCCCGTTTTGTCCTCAAGTTTAGAACCATACATGTTTCGCCAGACTTGACATACTCAATGATATCAGTGTTTCAAAATTTCTTAAATATTCTGTGACGTTTCCCTAACCGCATTTGGCCAGTTTGCTCACTATATGTATTTTGATATTAAACTGTACTTGGACAAATAAATTCAAATTAGGATTCTTTCCCCTCCATCCAACTAAAATCACTTCAATTCTATGGGTGGATATAACGATTAGTGCGTGTACAATGATGATGCTTCCACTTTTAAATGTTTAAATTTATTCCATGATCATCATTATGTTTTTTTTTAGCAGTCAAGAGATTTTGTTCTACCAGGTACTTGCGAATAAATAAATGTTTAAGTACTATTACTATGATGGGATGATTTTGTAGTGGGCTTGTTTCCACCATTATGTATTAGTGCTGTTAGTTGGATGGTTGGTCGTTTGGTTGGTGTTGTAAATGCAAGGTGTTACAAATGATCAAGTATTTTTACACATACAAATGTTGTAATTGTAGCTACGTATTAATTTTTTAATAATGTAAGTCTTAAAGGTTTATTTTTGTTAAATAAAAATAAAGTGTTTTCTTTTGTGCTGGATCTTATGTTTGTTTCTGTGAAGTCTTTTCCAGCCCATTATAACAAAATTGTTAAATGCTCGTCATTTTACAATTTTATTTTTTTCTTTTCTTTCCAAATCCCTACTTCTTATTCTATTTGTTGCTTTGTATTTAAGGTGAAAAAATAAGAATACAAAGCTTCCCTCATTAATATTGCTGATCACATATTGTATACAAGTAGTGCGTTGTGGTGTTGCTCGATGGCTTAAATAATTTTTCTTCAATTCTTTTATTTTCTATGATTTCTGTACAACAACTATTACATACATACATATACATGAATATAGTTATAGTACAATCTTCTTTCCATAGATATTATTACCTTATATTTTATTAATGATTTTACAGCTGGACGTGTATTGTATGTTTCTGAGTACGAGAAAAATATATACGAAAAAAAATCAATTGCATTGATTGTGGTTTTTTATCACCATTTTATATGAGGTGTTGCATGTGTTCTTTATTAATACTTTTCTAGTTTTATTTTCGTTCAACTATTACTTTCCAAATCAACATTCAATTGAAAAGTAAATTGAATTTGTTTCTGGGATTTTGTTACTCACGCACGAGTCTAGGATTTAAAATATAAATAAATAAAAAATACAGTATTAGAAAGGTGTTAATAAAAACTAAGCTTTTAATTAAGAAGTTTTAATACATATGAGTACTTTTTACAGTTGCTTTAGAACAATTTTAATTAACTTTTTTTAACTTCTTCTGAACAATTTTAATTAACAGTTCGACAGACACTTACAGGCGCGCATACACGGGGAAAAAGGTAAATTTCACCCCCCTTCCCCCAAAACCGAAAATTTTTCATACAAAATTTACAAATGAGAAAAAAAGGAAAATAAGTGACAAAAAGAAAAGTTCCCCCTCAAAAACACTCGAGCTGGATCCGCGGCTGAATTCCCGCCTGCGTGTCGTAATTTCAGAATCTTTAAACGTATTGAGAAAAACTCTAAAATAAAAAGTTTTAAAACATTTGAGCCAGTCTTCGTGCTCGATTACTGAGATTAACCAAAAACTAAAGACTATTTAAGTATACCTTTTGCTCAGAGGCGATCTGCTTTGCTCAAAAATCTACATCTATAAAAAGTTGACCGAAGCAGATACAATCTAGAAGTCTGTTGTAAACAAGGGTAGAGTTTTCTGATTTCACCCAGTCTAAAAGACGCAACAAGTAGGACTTTCTTATGCTTCTAATCCTTCGTCGAACGTAAAATTTTATATAAATTCTTAACACATTGTAAAATATAAAGTATTTCTTTGTGAGTATTCAATTAAAACTTTTGTTGTTTTAATAAACGACTTAATTGATTTTTTTATAATTTTTGTTTGAAAATTTTATTAAATTATTTATTAAATATTTAATTTATACAATTAAGGAATTAATTAATTTTAGCTTTTGGTTTAATTGTTTTCATTATTTCTTTAAACAACTTTTGTGTTGATATGATAATTGAAAATTTTTTCCATTTAAATACGTATATTTCAACATTATGTAGATAATATCGTACATACATTACGTTGGATTTGTTAAAGACATGGTAAAATTATGACTTTCTATCCCTCAGAAATTTCCTGTTTTTCAATTATTACCAACATATAATAAAATTAACAATAGTGTATATTTAATGAACGTATCTATAGAAAATCGCAAATGATAAAATCTATAAAATTATAACATTTAATACATCTTAAAAATACAATCATCATCCAAACCATATTGATATCATACCAACTGTTAAAGCATCAATAAAGTAGTTACACATGAAACGCATAATATTAATGAACTTTGATCGAGCATAATTGTGCCGACATTTATAACCAAATACGTTTTTCACTTAACTACATACGTCTTACAAAATACATAATTGTAAGTATTAATAAAAACTCATGCAAACAACAACAACAACTGATTCTTAAGGAAATTTAAGACAATCACCTGGAATTGCAGCATTATTAAACAACAAACGCGTACGATTATTTAGATACACTCAAGAAATTACGAATTACCAAATACATAAAACGTAACCAAAAGATATAAGCAGTTTGTAGAGGCATGTATTTGAGTTAAAGATTATGTATTCTCTTAGATTTTGTTTCTACCTTTATGGGGTTTCTTATTATTTTCTTCTTTTTTTATAATAATAATCATTGTTATGAAACTCTTTTTATTACTAAATAGAAAAAGATTTATTACCACCATGCTACTGCCAAAATAAAAACTTAAATAGACACTGACTCTTACAATTGAACGAATGAACAAACGCCTTAAATGTATTTGAAAAAGTGTTTTATCCCAGCCATTATTATTATTACGATTTCCCCAGATACAACTTTCAGGATGCACGTTCAATAGTTAGATGCTACAAGTACGTATGTATGTACCTACATACCAATGTATATCTAAAGGTAAGAAGACCAAAATAAGGAGACCCTTCCTTTTTCTTTTCATTTTATTTCCTTAATAATATGACGCTTTAGCTTACAATTGATAGGATGGCAGGCAGGCAGGCAGAGAATAGCTAGAGTATTGAAGCAGAAATAGATATTTCTTGTTGTTTGTTATAACTAAAAGAAGTTTAAAGAAATTACACAAATCCAAGTATAGCCTGTCGTCTCAGTGTGTATTGTGCTCATGCGCGCAATATTTACAAAAAGACAAAAGAATCAGAAATCACTATCGCAAAACACTAAGCACTTAAAATAGACCTTTATCAACATCGCAATAACAACAACATCATATGTATTTGGTTACTTGGTTTGGTTGGTACGCGCACAAGGGTGCAGCCACCAAATCTAGTCAGCTAGCCAGCAGCTTTGGGAAAATATTGTTTTTAATAAAAAAAGGAGTAGTGCAAGAAAAAAAATTAAATAAAAGAACGCAAAAAAAAATTTAAAGAAATCCTAGAATGATAATAATAGAGTACAAAACCAAACACAGCGAGCGTAGAAATGGAAAATCTCTGTTTATATAAATAGTCATCGGCATTGGCATGAAGAAAAAGAAAACAAAGAACTTTTCCTTAAGCTAAAATTTTTCTATGATAATGGGGGTATTCAGATTAAAAGGACTAAGTTCTAGTTAACTATTTAAAAGAAAACATAAAATTGTAACCGATTAGAAAACAAAGCCGAGAGAGATCACAGGTCGATCGTTTTTAGAAGAATTTAATAGTAAAATCATACATATCGAATAGACCATCATATATAGAACCTTTCGTCTACATGGTGAAAATCTATAACAAGAAAACTTACATCTTGATAATTTTTCTCGGAAAATACATGCTGCAGAGCCGAAAGGTTGAACATTTTTTATTTGTATACAGAAAAAACTGAAAATGAGTTTTAATCATCAAAATAATTGTATCAAACAAGTTTTGCACCTATAACCAAAATGATGATATCAATTACCAAATTTGTAAAAAAGTAAAAATATATATTTTTTCCAAATAACGAATTAATCAGAACAATTAATGTCAATAATTGAGACAAGTTTTAACATTGGTTAATTCATTAATTACATAAATTAAATATTTAATAAATTAAAATTGATTTTTTATCAAAATATCAAATAAATTAAACTGTTTGATAGAGAATTTTTTATAAATCAATTAAGAAGGTGATTAAAACAATCAAATTACTAATCGTTAAAGGAATACTAGACCTTTAATAATGCGTTCAGTATTTTCAAAAATGTTCACTTTATTGACACAATTTAACATATAAAGTGTTTCATAAATTGTAAAGAAACTTGAATATTATATGCCTAAAATTTTATGGACTATTTAAGAATTATAAATATTGCTAGCTAGCACAAAAATTCAAAAAAAAATATTAAAAATAAATCTAAAATGGAAAAGAAGGTCAGAAAATCTGTGTATTTATTACAAAACAGATTTAACGAAAACATTAAAGTCATTTATGTCCTGAAAGTTATGAAAAACCGATCGAGAATATTATAAAATTGGAAAAATATGAAATTTTTTGAATATTTCAAAAATCTTGACCCCAAAGGTTTTGATGATTTCTGATCACTACGAAAGACCCTTCATCTTGGTCTCGGCAGACTAATGGTACAAGATTAGTCTGCCGAGACTATAATGATGAGCAAATGTATCCTTGATCTTTTCTTGGAATGATTTGACTTGGGGTCCTACAGAAGACCACGGGAACCAATATCTCACAGAGCAGAGTTTTGGACTTTGTCTTGTTCCAGTAGGCTGCGGTTTAAATCCAAAATAAAGGACTGATATACGACAAAGTCTATAATTATGGATAAGTTCGGTGCCGACACAACAGATACGCCCCAGGTGAGTAACTGTGGGACGAAGCGTTCGAAATGAGTTGATTTCAAGTGCATATGATACGAAGTGGATGTAAAGGTATGCGAAACTTATCAACTGGTATTCCTAGAGTGAGTGTTTCGAATTCGAATGTTTTTCTCAAAGGACGAAAGAGAATGAGCATGTCAGACGTTTAATATCAGATTTAACACAGTGTGTAAGAAAAAGTCCTTGATGGATTCGTGTTTCGGTTTACCGAGACGTAGACGTTATATGCGGAAGTAAATTTTTTGTATCTCGGATGTTAAGCAGCAATGGTCAGAGATTGATCTAGTACTTTAGCAATGTGCTTGTACATTGAGCTAAATAACCATGTGTAAAAGTTCATCTTGTGGATGTTGTGTTTTTCCAAAACTTATTGCAACCAAATGAAGTGATCACCCATATTTTGCAGCATCAGGAGAAGATCAGTGTGCAACATATCTGCTGCCTATTTTTCTATGTGTATCTGTATAGGTATTTATCTTATTATTTCTATTATATGTTTATTCTTCGTTCAGTGAACGTAACTATAGAACATTCACCTTTAAAATGAAAGGGTTTCAGTTTATGCCATTTTTTTCCTTTGCCTTCTTCTATATTCTTCTTCTATATTTTTCATTCTATCGTTGAGTTTATCACAGTACGAGTGTATTGTGACTGAATGTACTTGGTTGTATGTCCATTCTTAGATTGTTGAACACAGAAAACCAAGTTGTAAGTACGTCGTTTTTGTATAATATTCTTTTTTTCTTTTCTTAACTATCAGAACTACTCAGTCGTTTTAGTTGTGAATAGAAGATAGAATAGGAAAGAAATCCTTTTGCTTACGCTTTAAAAGAAATTACATTTTATTACCAGTTTTCTAGCCTTTTATACCTCTTAAGCTCACATTTACTAAACCCATTATCATGATCATCTTCATTGTCGTAGTAGTCGTCTTCATCTGCTGGCTGCATCTATAAGGTCGGCCTCATCTATAGAAACTCATCTTTTTTTTGTGATAGAGAAATGAAGCAGAAGAGAGTTGAGGAAAATATAAACGTTCTAATGTGTATTTATACTCGTATATACATAAATAATGTAACATTTGCCTTCTGTTAGAAAATAAAGAATACTTATGGCTTGATGAAGATCATTAAAAGAATGATTTGATTTGGAGTTTAATTAAAGCTTAAAATTTAGAAAAATTATAATTCTACACGTATGTACGTCCGAAATTCCAATTAATTTTCAGTTTAGATTTATCTACCAAGTAAGATCCCAGCAAAATCTTTACATACATACTACTTGTTTTGGTTCGACGATGTCAAACCAAAAAAATTGGTTACAATTATTCAAAAGTTCGTATTACTTCCCGGATTTAAAACCGACGTTACAGTTATTTTCTGTATTTATAAGACAATTCTCTTACTCAAATATTAACAAATTATTCTATATAATAGGCGACAAATCCTATGAAAAAACTTTTATTAATGTTATTGAAAAGGACCACCCATTACCTAGTAATGTATGAAATAACTACATTATATATATTATTAATTACAAACATTTTACATTTTAAAAATTCATGAATTTATTTTACTAGGATAGTTTACGAGAAAGCTTTTAAGATTAATCTTAATTATAAACATCCCTTTAAAACTCTGCTAAACAAGATTTGTTCTTCTTGGTGGTTTCCTATGGCTTTCTTTACAATGACTTAGGCGATCAGTATAAGACTGTGACTCTAAGTATTTCTAAATATAAGATCGTTTGAATTTGTATTGGTGATGCTGTTGCTTTGAGTTGACTTTAGTTCAGTTGCTTAGGCTGCAGCATCATCAGCAACATTTCCCACTTTTATCTTCTATCGTGTTTGGCTGTATTTTATTTTTATGTTTTGTCATAATTTTTTTCGTTTTTTTCTGCGTTGTTTTGATTATCATTATTATGCATGTATTTGTATTTATTTTTGTATCTGTGTGTATTTTTTGCATTTGTAGTTATTGTTTTTGCTGTTTTAGTGTTTAACTTTAAGTGAGGATGAACACTCATAATTTTTCTTATTGTCAATCTAATAGAAGCAATTTGATACTTCGAAAGTGGTCTTTAATGTTAAAATGATTATTATATCTGAACAGACAACAGCAAAAACATCAGTTTGTATCATACTTTAAAAATTATGTGTGTGTGGTAGTTAGTTGTATATTTTTTTTTAAGAATAAAGCAATGTACATAAATAGTTTTGTCTTGTGCTTTTTATACGACTCCTTGTTGCAATGAACCCAACTCAGGGAAGCATGCTTAAATTTTATGTTAAAAGGAAGCTTTAAAATTCACAAAATCACATTCACATTTCCGCAACTATTTGGATTTTTTAATAAAAATATGATAGAAAATCTTATGTGTATACTAGTTTCAATTCCGCGAAAGGAAACAACCGTATCAACTATTTTATTGACTTTTCAAAACAAAAATTGTAAGTTCTCAAGATTGTTAAACTTTTTCTGAAAATTTTTTTAACAACGTTGTAAGATCTGACAACCGTGTATATATTGCTTTACGATAATTTACGATAAATATATTTTAAAATTATATAAAGCTTTTCCATTTTTAGATATCAACAAAATTAAAAAAAATGGAAGTCAGAAAACAGTATTATAGATTCCACTAGATTTAGTATATTTAAACCGAATTTAGCTCAGAATACCATCATCAGGTTTTTGAGATCTTATCTATAAAAGCAGAAAAACACTTTCAATAATAACATCTCTTATTTCGCGGGAACGTCCATTCAATCGACTTTAAAATAATGGCATAACTTCAGTCACATCTTTATCAGTCGTTGAGGCACTTTTTTGTTTCGCAAATTTTGTGGTTGTTCCAAGCTTTAGGTTAAGATATGTGTATTGAAGAAGCATACAGATAAAACGTAGATTAAATTATTATTTTTAAGTCTACTTTCAGATGTCATAACAGATTTTAATAATAAAAATATCTTCAAGCTGTTATAACGATTTAAATTTAGCTAAAAACTGGTATTTTTCAGTTTTTAAGGAGACTATATCTCAAAAACCTGCTGGATTTAGCAATGCTCAATCATTTAGAAAACTATACTTTTATCATAGAGTTACAAATTTGGTGGCCTGTGTAATCTTTGAAAATTTTTAATTTTAGAAAGTCTTGGACTAATTCCTAAATATCTTAATAACTCACTATTTAAAAAAATAAATAAAAAATATTCGTAAAAATTAATGTTTTCCTTTCCATTCTTGTTTTTCAAAAATATCTTTATTTTTAGAAAATCTTTTAAAAATGTAAATGAAATTTTGAAAAAAAGTTTTTTTTTTATTTTTATAATTTAAGTTATATTAATATGCCTTTATATTCGCAATCAGTGATGTAGTGAGAACAGCATGTGACTAACGAACACAAAGTTGCTGGTTCGCATTATAACTGGTTCTTTGTAAGGGAAGTACTTATTTCACTCCCTATTTATAAGTAAGAGTGGTAAGAACCTGCTTCCAATGGCATTGCCGTGTTAAAGTAAATATTTAAAATGCCAATGATTAAGTTGTGGAAATAGATTGAATTTAAATTTTCATAAGGCTCTAACAAAATTCCACTACTTTATTTTCTATTTATTACATGTCACTATAACAAATTTATTCATTTGAAAACTAATTTAATAAAAAAACGCCATTTAATTTTGTTAAAAATATTATTTTATTTTTAATTAGTTTTTGCTTTTATTAATTACATTAACGTATACATAAACCGAAACAGTTTTGCTGGAAACTAAGACAATATTTTAAAATACAAACCATTTAATTTTTGCTGTTGATAGTGTTGATCTTGTTGTAGTTAAGTACAAAATATTGTTGTCAAATTTAAAAACGAAATGTTGTTGTTAGTTACTCTCCGAAGGCTTTTGTGTAATATTTTTCTTTTTTTATTCAATATTTTAACAGAAACTAAATGTAAGAATATAATGACGTTAACTAACAATTTAAACAATTTTTTCGTAGCTGTAAACTGAAAAAAATATTACTTAGTTGTAGTGGCTAACATTTGGTTGTCTTCAGATGTTGCTGCTGTTGTTGCTGCCGTTCGTTCGTATGTTGCTAGCTGTTGTAGTGTTGTCGTTGTATCATTTTTTTAACGTGACACAATCAGTTGTTAACGACAAAGACACAGAAGACATGACAAACAAACAAAAAACTACCAAAAGCAACAACAACCGAAAAGTAGGAAAAACTAAAACATGAAAAATAATAAAATAGAAACAAAAAATTATAATAAACATAGAAAATTATGTGATACATTTCGAGGCAGATTTTCTTACTCATATTCATACGTTTAAATTGAATTGAAAACTGACAAAAAAACACGAAACATGTTAAAAAATGTACATGATAGACGCGACAAAATGTGGATGGCTGGAAGCACAGTAGGTTGTATTAAACTGAAATTGTTATTTGAACACTATTTTTGGGTTCAAAAATTCAGTATTTGTTAGGGTATAAATCTAAATTTTGTGGTGTGGATATATTGGGTTTGTGCTAATATTTGTAACGCATCAAATTATTCGTTCGTTTTGATATATGTTCTTTTATAAATTCATGGACTTTATGACATTTTGTTCATAGACATTGTGAGACTTTTGAAATTGTCATAACAATGCATCAATTTAGTGTGTCATAACGTCCATGATCCAATACAAAACCCCTTCAAAAATTACTTGAAGTCTATAATAATTTTAAATACTCTTGTACCGCATAAAAAACTTTATGATCATCGGTTTATATTTTTCACGACCCTACAAAAATTTTGGGGGACATGATCCGTTTGGGTAATATACTCCTTTTAAACAATGTTGAAATACATGATCCATTTGGGTAATCCTAAAACTACGTTTCGTAGTCCTTCCGTGGATCATGCTTCGGTTTTGGTAAGAAAATGGTTTTTAAATTGTTATATGGATCGCATAGATGGATTGCGTCGATCTGATTACATATAAGTACTTTAATAATGTCTTATTAATAATGTGTTATGTATATTTTCAAATTCATTAGTCAGCATTTGTGGTAAGTACTTGCTTCCAATGGCATCACCATGTTAAAATAATGAATTAAAATGCTATTGTGTAAGATAATTTTAGCATTTCAACCCCTTACCTGGTAATAAAAGTTTTTGATGGGGCAGTATGATTTTTCCACATATTTGGATTAGTTTTGGACCAGTCCTAGTCCTTTGAAGAGAAATTTTTAAACTCATTTTTATAATTTTATACCAGCACCTTAATAGGGTCTGTCATAATTATTTTCATAGATACTATGTATACCAAACGAAAGTTTTCTGAGATATCTATCACCAGAAATTATATAAGTAACAAAATGTAGTTGGCCCTCCATAGGTTAAAAGTATATGTTAAACATTAATGTTAAATTTTAACTTAAAAACGATATATTAAAGCCTTTGATGAAAAACAGATTTCCTAATAGAGGCTTAATGTGAAGGCTAGGGTCAAATATGACCGATCCTCATCAAATTTGAAGGACGGATTTATGTTTATATAAAAGTTTGTAAGTCTTTCATAGTTATACTTATCATAGTTACACTTATCATTTTACATAAATCAATTATGGATTTTTTAGTAATTTTTTAACGTGGAGTTTGTCAAATGATACACAATCATTGCAAAAATCGTTAGTTGTGAAGGTTTTTAACAATATATATTAGCTAAAATGTCCTAATAAGAAGGTCCTGGTGTATGGGGAGTTGATCGATCGATGTTAACAAATTATCTTCAAAACCCTCGTCAACTAAATGATTAAAAATATTAATTAAAATCAGAATCTGATAACATTAGTTGGAGAATATTAAAGATAGTGCATGCCTTTGTCTGACTGAATGAGTCTTTATTAAAAATTTTAGTAAAATACATCTGAACTAAAATTAGTTAGTTGTTCCAATATGGAAAATCTAAGCTCGATCAGTTCATTTGTAAAGAATAGGTTTACAAAAAACTTGGGAGAGTTTTTTATTTATTTACATTAAAAGATTATGTTTCCCCCATTGTGTTAAAAAATAAAAGTAGTATAATGTAAATAACTATAATTTAATAAATTTATTATTAGGAAAAAAATATATATAACGCCATACATGAATATATGAAAAATACTTAAACAAAAAAACTAATAATTTCACCTTAAAATAAAATAGACAACTAAAAATGTGTTGTCGTTGAGATGTTGCTGTAACTGCTGCTGCTGTGTAGTTGATGCTGTTGTAGCAGTTTTTGCTGACGTTGACGTTGATATTGTTGCTGTTGTTGCTGTCGTATAGCTGTAGAACTGACCCAACTTAATAGACGAGCATGAAATCTAGTCACGAACTTGATTATGAATAAACCGTGCACTAGATCCATGTTCGCCGACAAAATAGAGTCAGATTAATGGTTTTCAAAAAAAAAAAGAAAAAACAATTTCTAAAAAAGAAGATCACAAGTTTCTTAAATTTCTAAAAAGGAAAACTAGGTATAAATGTTTGTAACTAGCACCTACAACAACAACAAAAAGACAATGAATAGAAGAAAAGTATATTTTTGCTAAACACAGGGCTTTATTATAACATTACTTTGTTGTTTTTATTGTAATTTTCCTATTTTGACGCCACAAAAACAACAACAACTTGGCAATTATTGCTGTTTTTCCCCTAACTTTTAGTTAAAACAAACTTTATGTTGCCTCATTTTTACAAGCTCTGATGTTGCAAAATGTTTTTTATTTTCTTTTGCTGTCTTTTTTTTCTTGTTGTTTTGTGTTGTAGGTGAACATGTCAGAAAACTTTTTTAACTTAAATTTTAAGTGTTTCTTTCTGGTTCATAGATTTAAACTTTGTGATCTTTTTTCTATATATATTTTTTTAAATAAACATAAAAAATACACAACATTTGTTGCTTTCAACAATTTTGAAGTCATGTTAATGGCTTTGTTTTTAAGGAGTTTTTTTTTTTTTTTTTAAGGGAGCTAAAGTTGTTACATGGACGTTTTATTATAAAACTAACTTGAGTAGTCATTATTTGAGCTAAAGAATTAAAATCATCTTGGTGGTAATATAGGAAAATAACTTTTTTTAAGATTTAAATTAGCTTTAATTAAGGAGTGAACAACCGATAGAGGCAATTATTTCTGAACAAGCTTTTAAGATGTTAAATAGTTATTAAATGGGAAAAATTGGGCCACCTAGAGTGTGAAAACATGTTGGGTGGTGAGTCATAACGTTCAGTGGCATAATGTCCATGAACATTATGACACACCAAAAAATGTCATAGTGTCCATGGAAGTAATGACAATTCTTTAAAGTGTCATAATGTCCATGGACATTTAAAAAAGTCAATAAGTGTGTCATAACATCCATGGATATTATGAAACACCACTGTAAAATTGGTAACAGAAATTAAATTTTTTGATATTTGTAAAATTTTCTATAGGAGTTGAATTAAAAAAAAACATGCTTTATAAAAGAGATTATTTTCGAAATTTTAAAAATAAAATTACTGTCGAAATGTCTCTGTAAAAATATGTTTTGAAAATCTTTCTTAATAAAAATTTAATTTTAAAATTTTCTTAAAAAAATAGTTTTTGAAAATCTATCTAAAATTGAACAATAGAATTTCTTTGAATTTTTCGAAAATTTAAAAAAATGCAAATCAAGATCAAGTCCCACTTGGGGATTTATTTCTAAATTATTATGATATCCCCAAGTGAGACACGAAATAGAGTCTAGAGATCGGGAAATAAACCTAAATATAAAAAAATCGAAATTTTGAAAATTTATGAAAAATTTTCTTGTGCTTTATAACCTCCATTTGCAATTTAAACTAAAAGAGTGTATTATTTATAATTAATAAGATTCAACATTTCAAATATGCCCAACCTATCTTCTAAGATAGACACTATTGTCACCACACCTGTAATAAATTGTGTGTCCGTATTTGCGAAAGTCCCTCAACTTTGAAATTTAAATTAATATTAATATATTAAAAAAAATAATTATAAAATGTAAAACAAAAAACTAATACAGATTTTAACGTGTGATAATAAACTATGAGTTGATCTTTTTGAAGTAAGTGGCATTTTCGCACGTTAGACTAGACCACAGACAGACCGCCATAGAAAATAAACAACAAACCAAACCAATTGCTTTTAAAGAAAAAACTATACAGTGCAGTTATGGACAAATAAGTGGTGAATGTTAATATGCACTAGATCAGTGATCTGCACTAAGAGATAAGCTTGAACAAATAAATATTTTTGAATATTTCTCTGATTTCTTGCGGCCTCTAATGTTTGTAAGTGTTGATCGATGACGGCAGACATGCATATTTACAAATACCTAAATAATCGCATAAGAGTAAAAATAGAATTTGACGAAGTCTATGTAGTGAAGAGATAAAACTTAAAAAAAACTGCATAAAAGTGTGGGTTTTATTAATTAATTCCATACTTTAATATTAGTCAAACTAATTCACAAATCAGTGGCACTAAAAAGGGGGAGCAAAGTAAAAAGAAACTAAAAAAATACTTTTTTCCAAACGAAAAAAATATTACGTTTTTCGTGTACATATTATTTTGAAAGTACTTTATATTAGTACTTTTTAAAATTTTTGCATTCTCCCCCAAAATTGGGTCACGACTACAACTCTGCTAGTTTGGAGTGCGTTAGTCATACGTTTAAATATGTATGTTGTTTTGTACTAGATTAATTTTTTTATTTTGATCTTGTTTACTACTCGTGCTCTAGTATCATGAATTTTTACAGTTTTACCGGTTTGTACTTTTTAATGACATGTACTATAACTAAACATATTATTTACACTTAAAACAAAACGATAAATAATATAATAAATCAATTTTTTTTAATTTACAAACCCGGTAAAAAATTCTTATAATTTTCCACATATTAGATTTTGATCGATTTTAAATAAATTGGGATTAGATCAAGCGCGGATCCAGCTCACCTTAACTTATTTTGTATGAAAATTTTTGATTTCTACTCTGGATCCATGTCTGGATTCGATATTTTCTCAGTATTAATGAAAAATATTCCTAATTTGTTACATAACAAACTTCTGATTATATAAAATAAAATTTCTTATAAAAAGGAGAATTTTACGAAAAATAAAAAGAACGTTTTTCGAAAACTATCTTATGAAAAAAATTAATTAAAAAAAATAAATACATTTTTCAAAAATTCTTGTAAAATGAGAATTGTTCGACAAAATATGTTCTATAAAAACAGAATTTTTTCGAATATTGAATTTTTAGAAAATTATAAACAAAAATGAAAACAGTTCAATTTTTTTCTAAGAGAATTTTTCGAAAATTGTCTATAAAAAAGTGAATTCTTCGAGACATTTTTTTAAAAAACAGAATTGTTCAAACATTTTTCAATAAAAAGGAGAATTTTCAAAATTGTTATAAAAAAAGATTTTTTTTTTAAATTTTCAATAAAAAAAAAAGTTTTCGAAAATTTTCTATAAAAAATTTTTCGAAAATTTTCTATAAAAATATAATTTTTGAAAAATTTTTTTAAAAAAATAATTTTTTGAAAATTTTCAACAAAAAAATAATTTTTGGAAATTTTTTTATAAAATAGAGATTTTTTCAAAAAAATTCTATAAAAAAGAAAATTATTCGAAAATTTCCTATAAAAAGAGAATTTTTTCATTTTCTTTAAAGAAGTATTTTTATAAAATTTTCTAAAAAAGAAAATTTTGCGATAATTTAGAATAAATATTTTTTCGAAAATTTTCTTTAACACGTTGCGTAATGACGACTATAGACGTCGAGCATTGTCGTTCATAGATGCAAATGACGTCTATAGCCTTCATATAGTACTATTTTTTCAATATATATTTCACTATAAATCGGTGTATAATATATATTTTTGAAAATCCTTCGACATTGTTTTAACAAAAAATTCAAATTTTTATTCGGCAGTGGAATTTATGATCTGAAAAATTTCTATAAGTGTATTTCTCCAGTCAACTAAGATTATTAATATAATATTTATATTTCGCATTTTACAATTGTTTCAATTTAAATATGTATATATTTATATATTAATAGATTTCAAGACATATTTAATAAACAGCCATAAAACTTAAAGTAAATTAAATAATATTTTTTTTATTAGCGATTAGATTTATTTTGCAATTTATATTATTGTAACTAATGAGGACATTTCTCGGGGGTATAATACATCATTTTATTAAATATTTATCTTTATGTGATTGTTTTCATTAAAACGACAATAAAAATTTAATTCCTGGTATTAAGACATATTTATTTCCTAGTTATTATACGTTTTAGAAAAAATAACAATAATTTATTTCATTATTAAATTTAATTCAATTTTCTTTTCAATTTAAATTAAAATAAATCTCCGTTTTAAATAGAATGAGGGGGTTTAACTATTAATACTTTTAACACATTTCTTGTCCAAAATTAGAAATGAAACCACTCCTTATCTTAACAATGGAGTTTTTTTTTAACAAAGTTAATAGCCATTAACTAATGGCTCAAATAACAAAACGTGATCATTGATCACTTTAGTTAAAACTCCCTCTAACTTCAACTCCTCCTTTTGCAGTCACCTCTGGAATACGAGACTTCTTATAATTTTATGGAAATGGTTTTGTAAGACATTTCTTAGAATTGAGATTTTTTACTTAGAAAAAGAGAAAACTTTTAAAAGTTGTTTTCATTTAGTTGTCAAAAACAACAATGTTGCAAATTAAAAGAGGAGGTTAAATGTTAATTTTTTCTTATTTCTAATGTTCAATTTATTGTCAAATAATCGTAGTTGTTAAACTGGGAAATTAAATAAAAAACATTGAAAAACATTTATAAAAGTTTTGCACGTTTCTTTAAACAATTTATAAATTGAAAATTTTTAGTAAATACTAAATTGCAAAAACGGAGGATTAATCGTTAAGTTTAACCTTTTTGTAACAAAAATTTGGGAGGAAATTTCAGGATTTTTTTTATTTTTAAAAACTACTTTTCAAAAGATAACTTAATTTAAAATGTTTTAAGTTAAAATAATTAAGAAAATTGTCCTTTATGAATATATATTAAGAATAAATTAAAATTCTCGGTTCGAAGGACCAATAATCTTTATGGATGTAAATTTATCAACCTTTTTTAATAATCTCATAATTTACAAGAACCATTTTACATTTATGTTTCCAAATCTTAATTCTTAAGAAATTAGAATTTTTATGAAAACTAAATTTAAATTGAATCAGCTTAAGTTTCAAAGGAAAATAAAAGTAACAAGTCAATTCTCAATATACTTGGCATTTATTATCATTCTATATTTATCTTAAAAAAATAATATTTAATAAACAAACGGATTCATAAGAATTCAAGGTTTTTTGTTTCAATAATAAAAAAAAACTAAAAAAAACCAATTGCGTGATTAAATTTATTGTATCATACAGATACGATTTATTGTAAATGACAATTACAGAGCAAAATAAAAAAAGAAATAAAAATAAAAAACAACGCAAGAATTTTTCTAATAAAACCCCAAAGCCATTTTTATGTAAATAATACATTTATAATATGACGTTTTTTTTTTTTCTAAAATCTTATAAAAAGAGCACCTACAACTGATATTGTTTCAGTGCAATTTATTTATGTTTTTTCTCTAAATTAAGTTTAAGTTTGAAACTGGGTTTTAGATTTTTTTTCGTTATTGCTAAGAAAAAATCTTGATAGCATTGAAATGCATTGAGTCAGCTTTTTTTAAATAGATGTATTGTTTTTTTTAGCTAAAATCGATTTTAATTTTTCTTTAGAATTGTAATGTCTAGAAAAACTTTAGATATTGTTGCTATGTAAACTAAATTATTTTGCTTAAAAACAAGGTCTATTGATTTTTTTCCAACGATAATTAAAATGTGTTTAATTAATTTATTGCCATGAGGATTTTTATAAACCCACCATTTTCGGTTTTTTATATTTAAAAATTTATTATTTAATATTTAAAAAAAATATTTTAATTAACATTGACATAACAGTAAGCGTTAAAATTATTTGCATATCAAAAGATCACACTAAAACTACAGATTGGTCTACAGTTTAAAAAGAGATATATAGTTTAGATTATAAGCTAACCCTATACTCTGGATATAACCTGGAAGCAAACTGAATTATAGTTTTGTGTTTATTTTTATATTAACTGTAGCTCATGAAATCTGGAATAATCTAATACACTGATCTATAGTCTGATCATAAAAAAAATACACGTACACTGAATAATGTGAGTGATATTTTGTCTGAACTTTTATAATCAGGACAACAGAATGATCTTGAGTCTGAATTGTGGAGAGACTATATAACTGATATATACTCTGAACTAAATAATAATCCATAGTCTGGTATATACGTTTATCTATTGTTTGGATTATACGTTAATCTATAGTCTGGACTAAAGATAAAATAGTTTTGACGTAGACTAATATATAATCTTGAGTTTGAACTGATATTTTATCTGATCTATAGAACATAAAGAATGTACTGAAAAATGATCTAGAGTTTTAATTGTAGACTGATTAATATTCTGAACTATACAAATGATCTTTTGTCTGAACTTTAGGATCTTAAAGTAAGATTTATAAAATGATATAATGACAATATAGTTTAGACGTCGAATGATATTTAGTCTTGATATTTTGTATGATCTATAGAACATAAAGACTGTACAGCAAAATGACCTAAAGTATTGTATTGTAGATTGATTAATATCAGGGACGATGAAAATTATCTTTTGTCTGAACTTTAAGATCAAATAGTAAAAAAAATAGGTTGATCTACAATCTGGACTGTAACTGACTATAAATCTATATACTGATTTCTAATAGTATTCTAAAATATAGGCTGATCTTAAACATGGATTATAGAATGATGTATAGTCTGCAATAAGCTGAATTGTAAACTGATCTATAGTTTAGACAACGCCATGATCATAATTTGAACTATATTTCTTGATTATAAGCAGACTGTGTTATAAACAGCTTATGTAGTCTTTACACTTCGCTGTTCACTTTCTTCTAACACTAACTGTACCTATTAATATGGCGGTGCAAAAAAAAAACACACCATCATTATAGAAAAATTTAAATTAATTATTAAACACTTGATATTTTATTTATAAGTAGAAGATAGTTTGTTGTTAAATTATTTTTTTTTTATTTTATTATTTTTATATGATGTAGTATTTAAAATAAATACTGTCTGGAAAATCAATTGATCGCTTGCATACATAAAAGTTTCTCACGCTTTATGGCGGCTACTAAAAAAAAAACAGCAGCTTCTAACCGCCATACGTTAGTTACAACAAACTGTTGTGTTTTTTATGGCATTAAAACGTGTTCATTTTTCAAATATTTTTTTTTAAGAGACTAGTCTGTTGTAGTTTTTTTCAATTCAAAGAAAAAAATCATATAAAAACGCAAACATTATAAACATTTTATTTATTTTACTATTACAAAAATTAGAAGGAAAAAAAAGCTGTTAGTAAAGTAATATAATCTACTACAAAATCGTCGTCATCAACAACATCATCATCATGATGATCATCACAAACATTTTTATTTGTACTCGTAAACATTAAAAAATCAATGACGAACTGACTGACTAAACCATGCGAGAGTAAAAATGTCATGTGAATGTTTGAATTTGTAAAAAAAAAACAAATAATTATAAATATATAAATTTTTATTAAGAGATTATAAGCTTTAGTTTTGGAAATTTGATATCAAGATCGTTACATTGCTATGAAATGTTGTTTCGGCTATCTTCTAAAAGTAACTAGCATTTTTTAAGACTAATAACTTTTAAATTTTCTGTTTAAAAATTTTTTGAAAATTTTAAATTGCCATTATATTTAGTTCTCAGAAATAAAATATTTTTTAATTATTATTGTTTTTTTTTACTCTTTTAACGATCTACAGCTATAGGCTATAAAATGATCCGCAAAATGGAAAATATAATGATTTACCATCTGATCTATGTACAAGGCAAATCTAAGGCAGAGTAATTATGAAGTATGGGACTGATCTACATTCCGGTTTTTATATTGATCTATTGTCTGGACTAAAGAACAGATAAATAATGAAGTCTAGGATAAAGCCTGATCTACATTCTGGTCTTTATACTGATCTATAGTCTGGACTATAGTTTTACGCAAAGGCTGATCTAAATTCTTAACTCGAACTTTTCCGAAGTCTGGACTAAGATTAATCTATAGTCTAAACTTAATACTTACTTATAACCTAAACTACTATCTGATCTAAAGCCTAGACTACAAAATTTTAACAATTTTTAAATTTGTATAAAAATGAATTTCCTATTTTTTAAGACTTTGCAAGACAGAGTAAATATAAAGAGTTTTAGACAGATAACTTACTTTCAACCTTGATATGTAATTATTGCTTTCAAAAATTTATTACTCAAATCATTTTTTTTATCACTTTAATATAAAAACTCCAAGTTCATTCATATTCTATGCTTGATCTGACACTTATATAAAACCAGTTTTTTCTTAAATTTTTTTTCTGTCAAAAAAATTTGATATGGAACTACTGAAAAATCAGTTTTTTATGAATTCTTTTAAGTAAATCAATTGGTCTATCATTGCTAACAATTATATTAGTTGTCACATTTTTAACTATAAAATTTTATGTAATTACTTTGAAAAATGTGCTTTAAATTTGATTTAATAAAAATTACGTAGTCAACACAAATTTAGAAAAAATCTTAAATTAATTGCTACACATAAACGCTTTTATTTAAAACGCAATACCTGTTTAATTATCTTGAATTGAATTTAGAAAACTAAAAATAGTCGTATATAGTAGTTTAAACAGCTAAAGTGTTAGAAACAAAACGTATTTTAAAATAAATTAAATTTGTTTTAAATGAAAAAAAGTAAGGTTAGAGATAAAGTTAAAGTGTAAACTTGGTGAAAAAGTTGAGAATTACCAAGATCTACAATATTTTAAAGACAAATTGTATAGTAAATATCAAATATATTAAGCTTGTAATTGTTAACATTTATTGCAGTAATGATAGTTTTTAAGCCATCTATTATAAAACTAATTCTATGTATAGCAGATGGTAAGTAGTAATCATTACCAAGTATATATGTATGTAATAAGGTAGAGAAACGACTTTTTAATTTGAAGCAAAATTTCTTTTTAATAGAGATATCTGTTAGTTTAACTGATCACAGTCCTGGTTAATTATAAAATGACATTCGCAATTTGATATAAAACACTTTGTATATGTTTTTTTTTTCTAAATCTAATATAAAGTTAGTAAAGTTTGTCAGCTGGTCAAGAGTCTGTGTGTTTTTTTATTTTTAGTTTTTTGTTTTCTCTCTTAATGACAGGTGTCACAACATTTTTAAGGTAATAAATTTTCAAGCAATTTAAAGCTAATTTAACATACATTTGAAACTAGTAGACAAAATACTTCAATGTATAAGTAAATATTCGCCAAAAAATACTAACTAAGAAAAATACACATACATATGTTTGTAACGAGTTAGAAACAGTTAAACTATTTTTCTGTATCACCTGTTAATGTTTGAAAATCGTGCCGAATCAAAAAAATAAAAAAAACACAGCGAATATTTTTAAACAACAATTAGTGACATTATTTTCTGCTTCTATTTTATTAGTTGTTTATTTTTATTATTGTAAAATAATATTTACTTTCTATATTAACCCAACAGTATTATAAAAAGTCAATGTATCCAGTAACTTTATTATCTATATTAAATTTTTACACATATTTTAAAATTTTGTTCACTTTTTGCACTGCACAAACAAAGTCACTTAATTGTCTATAAGTAATTTATAAAGTATACTATTTTCGTGTACTGCATCATTAGTTGTTATATAAAATCATAAGTACGAAACAGTCCTATCGAACTGCAGGGAATTTTTAGCTATTACCTTTTAATTTAACAAGTTTTTTCTTTCTCAAATTGCCTTTTACCACGTAATATTTATATGAATGAGTCAGTTAAATTTTTTTTAAAATAAAAAAATTTTAAGTTTTTTTTCGTCATTAGCGTAAAGTGCAACATGTAATACATTTTACAATCAACAACAACTGTAATAAATAAATTAAGTTGTTGTTAGTTCCGCTTGAGCGAAAGTAACAACGGCAACTCTGTGCTACACTCATGCACAAAAGTATGGAGAAAAAATAATACCCTAATAAACTACAAAGTTTTTTTCTAAGTATTTATTGCTTTTTGTTTTCATAATGAGTGATTTTGCAAACAAAAGTTTTGGAAAGAGAAACTAAACTGACCACAAATAATTTTTTAAGTTGTAAGGTTTTTCATTAAAACAAATTTGTTATACCATACACCACTTTAGTGGGCGTTACACTGATGTTTGTAGGGCATAAAAATATTTTAACAAAAGTGAGATTAACACTTTTATTAATATTGAGACAAAGGATGTGTATATAATTTAAATAACATCCAGTTAGCCATAGATACAATCCGTTGTCAAAAATGAGCATACAACTTTTGTTAATATTTAGACAACGGATGTGTAAACAATTTAAATAACACACAGTTATCATTTTGGCAACCACCAATGTAATTTTGACAACGCATCGTTGTCATAGCAACAATGCATTGTTGTAATTTCGACGACTTAACGTTCTATTTGACAACATAGCGCTATCACGTTAGCAGATTATTTTTTGTTGATTTGACAACGGTGGGTATTTTTTATATTTTTGTTGTTGATTTGACAACTATCCGTGCATACTTTAAAAAGTGCATGTTAGTGAAAAATTATAAATAAAAAAATTTCCCCAAGCCCCAAATAAATAATCGTTTCACAAATTGCTTAAATGTATCTGAGACAAGATAAATGCTTTATTTTGAGAAATAAATAACATTTAATACTCATAACTGGTGTAGGGTATCATAAGGTCGACCACGCACGTCTATACTTTCTTAATTGTTTTTTTGTTATTGTTGTGTATTATTACTTTATTTTTTTAAATTTTAAATACTTTGGTAGGTTAGTGTTCTAGTCTGGTAGACCGTCGGTGATGGGTTTGATTCCCACCTGAGACACTGGTTAAGGAGCGCACAACGGTCCCGATAGAGGCCTAGGTGTATTTCTTCGGATTTGATAAATATATATGTACATCCTCCTTTCAAACTAACTAAATACAACTAAAAAATAGTTGTTTATTAATAATCCTTTAAAATAGTTAGTTCTAGGTCTAATGTTTTCTCAGATAGACGCTTTTTTGTATTTAATTCATTAGGTAGATCCCACGCCTCTTATTTTTATCACGCCCATTTTTTTTAAATATTCAAAATGATACTAAAAAGGGTTTGTTAACATTCTGTTATATTTTTTCAGTTGTACTGCTAATAATATTCCGAATAATAAATTCCCTAGGAATTTGTATCCTCTAATATACCAAAAGCGTGTAAATGGGAAAAAACTCCCAGGGAATAATTGGTCTTTGTAGGGAAGGTGTCACGCCCACTATAGGCAGGTTGTTTGACATGTCATGGATGTCAAAATTATTCATATAAAATTTGAAAACTCTATTGCAGTTTCTGAACTATGCTAATTTTAATATTTATTTTGTATGTGGGCGTGGCAACTCGCTTACAATTCCTACCAAACATACAGGAAAATTTTCCAAAAAAAATCTATTAAATCGTTCTAACCCTTTAGTTGTTTTAAGTGCAAAATGATTAAACTAGGTAATTGTTGTTATTATAAAATGTTAACATAACAATAAACAACTCTATAATTCTCATTTAGTTAAAACCATTTTACTCAAAAGAAGTCCCCACAATTTAATTTTGCGTTAAGAGTTTGTTTTTTTTTACAATTATTTAACTTAAAAACTTTTCCAATTGTTTTTCTACTAATTATTTTATTTATTCGTGTGTTAAAAAAACAAAATTTTCTATTAAAATTTGCATAAAAAATTTAAAACTTTTTAATACAAACAACAGCGTCATCAACAGTTATTGTTAGTCTATCCGTCCGTCCGTCCGTCCGTCCAACTTTATCATTAGTGCGTAACCTGACTATTGTAATTATTACGTTTTTTCTTTATTTCACAGACATAAATAACAAATAAATGAATGAATAAATAAATAAAATATTAATAAAGAACAGTATCTAAACAAAAATTGATGATATGTTAATTACTTATTATTTACAACAATAATAATTGAGTATACAAAATAAAAATGTAGAAGGGGTACGCATAAATCCATGTGCATTTTTTAATACAAAATTATATATTTATATTATAAAGTAATATGCATATAAATAATGTCATGTTAATATGTATATTTGTAATATAATGCCGCTTGTACTTAGTTTTAAATAAATTTTTTAATTAAATGTCTGCCATAATAATGTCATGATCAAAAATTTAAAATTTTTGCACATTCTATAAAATTAAAATGTTATTTGTTGTCAACTCATCAAATGAAATCTATTTAATAGAAATGGTTGGGATAAAACCAATTTTTTCAATTATATCAAAAAAGTTTCACATTTTTCATCTCAAAAAAAATTTGTTATTAAACTTTTAAGTTTTTTCTCTCAGTGTTGTTACAAAATTCTCATTTTGTAAAGTTGTTCTATTACATCAGTTTATTACAGTATTTTTTTATTCTGATAAATTTTAATTTTTAATTATTTCCTTAACTAGTATTTGCTGTCTGTTTATATTAAATTGATATAGTTACAATTTAAAACATGTTTTTTCTTTTAGTTTTCTAAATGGATCTTCTCTTAAATGTCGTTAATCAAAGTTATAGAAGGCAATGTGAAGAGAAGAAGACAATTATGTCATTAATATTACAAATAAAACTATTAGAAAAGAAGAAAATGATAAAGAATAAATATGTTAACAAAATGAGGGTAATTAATAAAGTATGTACTAATGTTGAATAGAAAAGAAAAACTAAAAGGAAAATCAAAGATTTTAATTACAATACTTAAAAGAAAAAGAAAATAATAGATTTGAAGTGATTTTGATAAGAGTTTCAGGCAGAGCAAACAATAATAAACATTTAATAATAAACAATGTATATAGAACGAATCAACTAACTAACTTTAGAAAGAGTCGTTATAATTCTCATTTAGTTAAGTAAATTATATGCTTAAATGGCCTTTATCAAAGGCTGGAAAATAGGTGTGAAAAAACCCGAATAATGATTTTAATAACGATGAAAATAGATCAATTGTTCTACAAAAAATCAATGTTATTCTCATTTAGTCTAGGGAAAATACTTGTTTATGAGTTCTTAAGATATATTCCTAAGCTTCACGACATTCACAAAAACAGGCAAGTTGTTTAAATGCAGCTTATAGTCTGATATATATCTAATCTTCAAATCGAAAAAGTTTTAACAGTTAAAACAGTTCAATTCTTTAAATTATACAGGCCTGTTAAAGATCGGATAAATACAGAACTGCAACCATTCCGATTGTAATATGTGACTGGCCTTATGACGAAAAAAAACACAAAATATTATTTTTATACTTTATTTGTTTTATAACAATATGTTTCACATAAATTCTTTTATAATAATTCTGTCAAAACCTTTTTTTATTATATTAAATTATAATTTGCAGCTGCTTATAAAAATTTAAATACAAGATAATATTGATTTGAATATTTTATAAACAAAATGAAGAAAATATGTATGGATATTCAAACCTTGATGAAGATACGTGAAAGAACGTAGGAAAAATAAAACACCTGTAACCACAAACTTAAACAAAGAGTAGAATTCCAGAGGGTAGTTTTAATTAAATAAAATTATACAAGACTAACAAATAAAATATATATAAAACATTTAAATAAAAAGGCCGGTTCCATTTATATAAGGAGTGAGATCGAAAAATTCTTAACACACATTTTTCATTACATTTTTCAACCAAAGTATTATTTGATATTTTTTTTGATCAAGTTACCTTTGAAAAACATGTCAGTTATTATGTGTAATGTCAATTATATTAATTTTTTTGTTTATCTGATTAAAAGAAGTGACCAGAAAAAAGTGCGTACTGAAATTATTAAATATTTTCAACTAAACCCAACTTGGTCTTACAAAAAGTTGGCCATGCATACAAAGGTCTGCCGTCAAACTGTTTCCAATGTTATTAAACAGTACCGGGAGAACTTGTCAGTTGATAGAAAGCCTGGTTCAGGTAGAAGGAATGGTCCACATGATGTTTCTAAAGCCAAAAAAATAGAACGCATTTTCAAAAGAGCTCCCAACACATCCGGTAGGAAAGCAGCTCGGTTAGCTCAGTGCTCGGACTATTTGGTACGAAAAGTTAAAGCTAATGCAGGTTTAAAAACATACAAGGCTCAAAAAGTTCCTGACAGGAACGCTGCTAAAAATTTAGAGGCCAAAAACAGAGCACGGAAATTGAAGTCAAGTTTTATAAAAAAAAATATTCTTGCTGCATAATGGATGACGAAACGTATGTTCTGGCAGATTTTTCGCAACTTCCAGGTCAAAAGTTTTATGTTGCTGATGCTCGAGGGAATGTTGAAGAAAAGTTTAGGACCCAAAAGCAGACAAAATTTCCCAGAATGTTCTTGGTATGGCAAGCAATATGCAGTTGCGGCAAAAGAAGCCAATCATTTGTTACAACGGGCTCTATAAATACCGAAATTTACATCAAGGAATGTTTACAAAAAAGGCTGCTTCCATTCATAAGACTTCATAATGTGTCCACTTATTTTTGGTCAGACTTGGCATCCTGTCACTATGGTAAACAAGCCCTTGAGTGGTACAAGAACAATAATGTGGTATTTGTACCAAGAGAGGCAAATCCTCCAAACTGCCCGGAGCTAAGGCCAGTGGAGAGATATTGCGCTCTTGTTAAAAGAGAATTGAAGAGTACAAAAAAGGTGTCCAAAAGTGTGGTAGATTTTAAACGGAGATGGACTACATGTTCGAGCAAAGTGACAGAAAGCACTATAAAAACGTTAATGGAAGGGTTTCCGAAAAGGGTTCAAAATTTCATCACTAGTGATTAAAACTATAAAAATATTTTTTTTTTGTAAATTGTAATAATAATTTGAATCAAATAAAAAAAAAATAAAGCTGTAAGTTTAGTGGTTTCTTTTTTATAAACATATATGTATGTTAAGAATTTTTCGATCTCACTCCTTATATCTGTTTATAAAAAAATGTTATAATTTAGAGTTTAGGCTCTCCTAAGCAAAGGCAAACTCAAATCGAATTTATTTTTTTAATTTGTTTTAAAATTAATAAGATATTACTTAAAAGCTCACAATTTGAAAAAGCCGTAATTAAATAATCGTGCCATTTGATTACAATGTTGCTTATTGTATTTTAAATTTTGTTTCAGATTTTTTTGTCGGTTTTAAAAAAATAAACATTAAGAAAAAATAAACAAAAATTATTATAAACAATTTTTATACAATATGATGACTTGAAAAACTCTGAATTTAAATGAGACAAAAAAAACTAATCAATCTGATATTATAAAATTAACTACACAATGTTGAAAACCCCAGAGCTATATCAAAACAAAAAAAAACTACTTAAAAAAATCAAAATACAAAATCGCGCAATCGGCATTTTCTACAAAAAAAGACACACAGCCAAAGCCTGAAAAAATCACAAACACCCAACAAAAAGACAAACAGACAGATAAAGAAATCAGTTGGAAAAAATCACAGAAGAAAGAGGAAAAAAATAAATAATATGAAAGAAAAAACTTGTATATGATTGAATCATGAAATGAAAGAAAGTCAGTCAGTCAATGATAAAAAATAATTTCAAAGAAAACAACAACTGAGCAAAAAAATATTAACAAACATAACAACAGATTGTGAACATTTAATAATGATAAAAAATAATATTAAAAAAAATAGTGCAACAAAAAAAATTACACTTAAGTAAAATAACTAAAAGTACTTAAAAATGATACATTTTAAGTACTTTTTATAATTAATATTTCTTGATAAACTTCTTTCATAAAATATGTTTGAGGATAAACATTTAAACTTTGCTTGCTGTTATAGAAAGTTAATTGATAAAGTGTGCCTATAATTATGTATTTGAGTGTTAATATTAACTTATTAAATTGTTATGTACACATTGTACTTTGTATGTATAAGTGAAGTAATACAAACTTCGAGCTCTTAAATAACTTAATAAAGAATCTTTAACCGCTTAAGAAACAAGTATCAAGTTCTGTAAACAAACTTTTATATATTCTTCATTTCTAAAGAGAACTCAAAAGGTGTCTATTTTGCAGTAACAATGTCAATAAAAAACTATCTTGTACAAAAATCAAGATCCTATAGAACTCTAGGATCAACAGACAAATTTTAATTCCTGAATCTTAGCAAATTGGTCTACGAACTTACTCAACATCATTGCAGTAAGGTCCCGATTTTAACAAAATTTTAACCGGCGACTTAAATTTATAAATGAATTTGTCTCTGCTTTTATAAAATCTCAAATATGGCCAAAAATACAAAATCTCAAAACTAATGGAGGAAGTCTGAGGTCGGTTTCCGATTTAGCTCCAATTTAACTCCATGGTAGTACTAAAAACACCTGAATAAGTCATTTTTCATAGGAGGGACGTTCTTTTGATTTGATTCCAAATTAACTACTTCTAAAGTCATTCTCAGGAAGTAAGCGTATTAGAGAATACAAATAATTTGACTAAAATAAGATTAACATTAATAACACGAATTTACCAATCAACTCCAAAATATAATAAGTTTAATTAAAAAAATTCAGAACTAAAAACAAAATTGGATTCGTTTGGCTTCTTTGGAAGTTAATAAACATCAATTCCACAGAAGGTATACAAATTCATTCACAGCTACTTTTGAAGTGGTGATAAATGTTATTCTTTCGGAAGTAATTAATTTTATTTTTGCTGGGAACCTATAAAAAATGCTTACTTTGGTGCCTGGGTTTCAACATTTAATAATTTTTTTGACTTGTGTTATTTTAAATATTTTTCTATATTCTCTCTGAATTTATACGATTGTAGTAAAAACTTACTTTAAAAAAATATTTCTTTAAAAACTTGTATGATTTACAGCATTTCTTTGAAATTTTTTGCTTTTCATTGAAAAAACCTCCCTTCTTCTTTAATTATTATAAATTATATAAAGGAATTTTTACAAGTCACTATTTATTCTAAAAAGGGTGCTTTTTCAGTTTTACGTGGTGCGATTTCTTAGAAATTTTGTCAAATGTAACGTAATTTTCTTGCTTATTTAACTAATGCTAATTACCTTATGTCCAAGAAATGCCTCAACAAACAACCCTTGTTTATTTTTATACTCAAACTGATCTTTTAAATTGTGTTTATTTGAAGGAATCAAGTAAAGGAATCAAGATGAAAAAAAACTACCCTAAAATAGTTCAGTTAATTCACTCACTCTATTTCATTGTCTAAATATGTATATAGTTTATAATTTATGCAATTTTTCTATTAAAATCTGTTTCCTGTTTAAAGGGATTCCTTTTGATTGCTAAAGTTCTGAAGAGATACAGATGTTTTTTAATAGTTTGTGGAAATACTAAGAAAAACAAATTATTGAAGCATGTCATCGTTCAGCTAAAGACACTGGTTAAAATTTATAAAATCAACCACCATTTAGAAACACCTGCAGTTGTTTTCTTTTTTTCTGGTAAATTTGGAAACAATAAATTTTGTTAGCAGCGGTTCTTTGTTAGATCTTTTAGATCTTCTCTAGTATAATTATTAAAAAAAAGAACTTATTGATGATTTATTAAAGGAATTTTTTAAATTTATTAAAATATAGCAATTCTGGAAATAAACTAGTGTTGCCCGGTCTGTGTTGCAGTCCCTTAATTGGGCATGTGGACTCTATGTATATACAAATAAAGTTTTAATGTCTTTTGTTCGGCGGTTAATAGCCCAGCAAAAAATTCTACGGAAGCGAAAAATATGTATAATTTACTCCATGAATGAACTTAAAGAAAACCTGAAGAAGTGGTGATTTTAACACAGACTTGACATTGGAGGAATGTCCTTCTTATTTAACTCCAAATTCACTACTTCTAAAGACATTCACTTAGTGCTACTTTGGAAGTGGTGATAAATGCAATTCTTTTGGAATTACTTCGTTTTATAATTGCTGTATGTAATTGACAAAAATTTAATACTACGATACCATCTAACGAGAAGGTTTAAAACTCGTGGGACATTCTATTACATTAAAATAATTAGTCCCATTTAAACGTCATAGTCTAAGAAATTCATTGACAATGTTCAAAAATTTCTCAAAGAATATTACAAAGTAAAATTTACAGTTCACCTGTAAATAGAATCATTTTTTAAATACACTTTTCTTTCCAATTGACATTTTTCGAATATCACAATAAAACTAAAGATCTATAACTCCAATATATTTTCGCAATTATAATTCTATTGCTATGTTATTGAATAGAGGCCTGCACAAGACAACAATAATGCGACAATTTGCTAAAAAATTTCGTGTGCTTATGATTATTTTAATAGATTATCGCATTATTGTTGCATTGTGCAGACTTTAGTATTGAACTTTAATTAAACATTCCTTTACATACATATCTACTAGATTAACCATACAATATAAAGTGAAGATCAATAAAATATTTGTTTAACATATAAGAAGTTTTCATAATAAGCATCAATTTAGCTTAAATCAGAATTGTCATAAATTGTGCAAATATCTTCAAAATCATTTTTTAAAATATCCTATATTTAGTCTCTCAATATATATTAATCAGAGATGCCATATAAAAGAAAATCATAAAATTTCAAAACTTTTAAACATTTTTAGAATCATTAGTACTTTTTTTCCTATATTTCGTTAGAGTAGAATTCGACCTAAATTTTTTTAACACAAAACTTCAAAAATGTTCACACAACTTTTTATAAGATTCTATACATAGTTTTCCTTTTATGAAATTTTTTTTTAAAAAATCTTGTTACATTTTTTTCTAAAGCATTATTATTTTTTGAAAAAACAACCGTTTTTAATGAGTGTGGATCTAGTCACAATATCTAAATTTTACCAAATGTGAAACACTGGACCCTCACTCACTAAAAACAGCAGTATGAGTAATTAAGAATGCATTCCTTTTTTTAATAAAATTTCTGAAAAGCACTTTGAACATTTTATAAAAATTAACAAATAAATAAATATTAAAATATACAAACAGTGAAGAGGAAAATAAAATACAGTGTTATAAATAAAATAAAAAGTTAAAAAAATTAAAGCAAATTATTATGTATTTTTTATGCGAGGTATAATGATCTCTTTAAGCCTACTACTGTTTTAAAGGGAAAAAGTTAAAATATTTTCAAAATTTTCTTTAATTTCCTAACTCACTGTTTGAAAATTTCAATAACCTTTAATTTTTATTATAAATAAATATTTCATCGTTTTGTTTTGTTATAAAGTACAATAAGCTAAATACTTATAATATTAAACTTTGTTCTTATTTTTTTAATATATTTTTCATTTCGTTTAATGAAAACAAACTTTTAAAAACAATTTATTTATTTTCATTTAGTAACAATTATGGGAACAAAAACACAATTTTGTGATAAGATTTTTTTCTACAATTTAGCGTGTTTTTTTTCAACTACAACAATAAAACAAATAAATTAAAAAAAAGAACACAAACTTATATTATCAGTAGTATTTAAAATAGTGACACAAAATAATATTAAAATGTTTCAAATTATTCTATTTGTATTTTGTTTTGTTATGTTTTTAACTGATAATTTTAATGTATAATTTTTTATAAAAAAAAAAACAAAAACACTCACAAACTCAAAACTTAATGGTTGGGAATTACAAAAATAAAAATGTATACTAAAAATTAAAAATAAATATACAAAGAGACGGAAATAAACTGAAATTAAAAATAACTTAAAATGATGAAATAAATACAAGAAATTTTGAAAATAAAAAAATTATTTACACAAAAACAACTTAAACACAATATTTTATTAACATTATTGACCAGTGATTTTTTAAACTTTTAGCTCAAAATATAACGAATATTTAAACATTTGACAAAATTTTTTATTGAGTTAATTAATATTTTGGTAGAAACATTTTTTAAATTTTAGTTTAAACTTAACCAATTAAAGCTTTCATACAAATCAAACATTTTAACACTGTAAACAAGCTCATCATTCGTTATAAAAAAGAATAATTAACAAAATTTCCATTTAAAATTATTATAATTATTTAAATTATCTAAACTTGGATAAAAAAAGAAAGTAAATTAATTAAACATTTATTTTTAAGCAAATGCATTTAAAAAAATAAACATAAAAAATTAACATAAAAAATAAAACAAAAAACAAATAAAATTTAATTTTTTAAAACCATAATCGTATACACAAACACTTAAATTCAAAAAGTTCATTAAACTCTAACTTATACAAGTGTATAAAAAAAAAACAAATTTATAAAAAATTATATGAAACGAAAAATAAAAAACATGTTTGATAAATATTTGCTAATCAAATAATACGAGTTAATACACCAAAAAAAAAAATCTAAAGACATTTGATAAAATTATATATTTATGTAAATAAATAAAATACTTTTATAGAAAACAAATTGTTTTTGTTTAGTGGAAAATTTTATGGTTTTTTAAAAAAATTGTTGAAGCAATTAAGAATAAAGTGTAGAAAGTGTAAAAATAAATATCAGAAACTCTGTTAAAAAAGTCTGAACTAACTTAAAAAATTGATTTGAATGAAGGATAGGAAGAAGGATAGTTGGCCATACACATCGGTCAAGATCTGCCGGAGTCATAGTTGGACATTTTGGTCATACAAAATAGACGTTTTTTATAAGAAGAGCATTGTTGGTCTTAGTGATATGCGTCTGGCCTATTATTCAATAGTACTAACCTTAGTACAAATTTCATCCAAATCGATTTTTTGGATTGGGTCACTTTACACGAAATTGCTTATACATATATGTACATATTTTTCCAATTCGCAATCGCTAATGTAGTGTTGTATCTCATAATTTTTTTGATTACATATTTTTGTAAAAGAAACAAAAATACAACATACGACGATACAATGCCTATTATGAATTAAGCAATTGAAAATCAAAGTTTAAATTAAGCTAATTAAGGGAATGTTTCATAATTTACTATAATTTTTTTTATTGACAAATTTGAAGGATTTATGAAAATTATTAAAAGTAAATAAAATAATTTACAATAGATTTGAAAATTTCTGTTTTGTAAAATTCATTACTACATAAAGATAAAAAATTGCTACAAATTATTCTCAATTAAAACATTGAAGATTGATATAAAAATTTTTCTAAATTATTTTGAATTGTATTTAGGAAATTAACAATTTTATTTTAGACTTTTGCTATTAAATTTTCTGATTTAAAACATTGTGAATTGATTTGTGAAAAATTTTACTAAATTATTTCCAATTGTATTTTAAAAATATGCAACAAGGTTTTAAACTTATCTAATTAATTTCATTTTATTTAACATTTTAATTTTATTTAAAAAATTTCTAATTGAATTTTTGAATATCTTAAAAGATTCAAACATAGTTACTAGAGTGTCCAGAAGAACAAAGAACTTTCAACGAATTAAATTCTCTCTCTATGAAAGTAATGAACAAGACACTAAAGAAGTGATGATTTTAACACAATATTGTTATAGGGAATTTATTTTTATTTTATTGTGAATTCACTACTTCTGAAGTCATTCTCTAAAAGTAACTGTTAAGTTATGGCGGTACAAAATACACTTATCTTAAGTTAAAAAAAAAATAATTAATTTCGCTTCTTTAGAAGTCATTAAACACCACTTCCAGAAATATTAAAGAAGTGAAGTGTTGATAATTATAATCTTTTTAGAATATTTCGTTTTATTTTTTTTTTTTTGGTTCTTTGATTTTTAGTACATAAAAATTTTAATATTTCAGAAACTCGATTTCAGAAAATCGATGTAGGTTTTATTATTGAAAAAAGATTTAATTGCAGACCAAAGTATTTAAAAAAAAGAGAAGAATTTATAGAAAAATTTAACTTTTGGAACCTTTAGCTTTGAATGAATTCAGATTTTTTTCTTATATTTCTTTAATGTTAATAACCGGAAATAGAATCCGATTGAAACTATGGTTGTAACTAATTAACAAAATTTTCAAATAATTCGTTCAGATTATTGGTTAAAAAATGAATAAATTTTTTCTACAATTTATATACATTAACGTAACATAGTCCTTAAAAAATAAGATTCCCAGTTATTGTAATGATATAAAAAACTAAAAAAAATATACATACAAAAATATTTTTCCACTAATCATGAAATTTTATTTCCTCATAACAAAACAAACGATGAAAATTTATTTACAATTAATTTTAATCATACCTAAAAAAACACACATAATTAAAATTTATAATAAACACTTCACAATAATATAATAATGATGTAAATTAAATAAAAAATATATATTAACTAAATTACAAACATAAAAAATAAAATGCGGCTTAAATATAAAAAAGGGTTACCAAATGTGTTTATCATCGGTGATATTCAGCAAAAACTACAACATTTTGCAAAAACTGCTCACTAAAACTCTCTCTTATTCAGAGAGAGAGAGTAATATTTATTTAATGGAGATTCAAACTGGGGGTTTAATAGTAAAAAAAGATGGAAAACAACGCCAATTAAAGGGGGGAACACAGTGTGAAGTGTCAGTGTATTTGTAACGAAAAAAGTCTCCAAATTATACAAAAAACAAAAAAAGATCGCACCATAGTTAGTTTTTTTATTTTAAAGTAGTTGTTGTTGTTCGTTCACTTTTTTTAATATTCCAGTATATTTTTGTTGTTTTCTTTTATATTTCACTGTTGTCATAAACGGCGTTATCTTTAAAATTATTATTGTTGTTGTTTTTTTATTAAATTCAAAAAATTTAAATTTATGTATTTTATTTTGTTGTTATTTAATTATTGTTATATGTTACATATTAAGCGTTTTTTATTAAATAAAATATATTTTTTAATTTTATTTATTTTTTAATTAATTTCATTAAAGTGTTTTTTTTTTGCTTTAATTTAACAGTTTTTTTTTTAAGATTTATTAATTTTAAAGTTTATCTCTAGTTATTTTTTTTTTATTTTGCAAATAAAATAATTTATAATGGCGTTTTCTTTCCCTACGTCTGTTGCTTCAGAGAAATATTATCATTATTAAGTTTGAGTTTTTGTTGCAAGAGTATGAGTCGTATTGTTGTTGTATATAATAAAAAAGCACGAATTGAAAACAATTTTTTTAGTTGTATATAAATTTTTATAGTATATAAAGGTACATATTAAATTTCAACGCACACATTAGCAAAAGGCGGCAAATTTTTTGTATATATTTTTTTCTATATTTCCAATGATTTTTTTCGGGCGTTTTTAGGCTGGCAACAAACGGAGCAGGAGAAGAATGACAAATTTGTTTTTTTTTTTTTTAATTTCACAAACATAGCGTGTTCTTTAGAATTTAATTGTATATTTTAAATAAACATTCAATTATTAAAAAAATATATAAAAATAAACAATTTTCAAGTTTTCTTATTAGAATCTACTGGTTTAATAACATTAAACTGTTCTCAAAAATAGTTTTCCGTTTTCTTTTCTCAATACCGTTTTTCTTTTTATGAGAATTTTTTTTTTTAGTTTTAATTTTTTTATATTTTTCTTATTCTTTGCATTTTTTTCAAAAAATTTTCCTAAAAACCGCCGTTAATTTAAAACGATCGTTGTTTACCTTAGCGTTACTCTTATAAGACTAAACTCTAGTTTTAAAAACGATGTAGCAACAAAGCGAGCGGTAGAGCATTTTAATGATGGTTTGAGAGTGTAGATTGAGTGTTTTTTTGTGAGTGTATGGCAACCCATGGCTGATATTACTCTAGTCTTACAACAAAAACAACAACGCGTTTACTATCACAAATATCAGAACAAAAGACAGCAAGTACTATAGCAGTAACAACGACCAAAATCAACCACTACTTAGAAACCTCTTGTACACTTACAATTCCAAACAATTATTACGAAAAGATCGGGGAGCAACAGAAAAAAACACATACACACACAAAAGCCGGAATGCTAATATAGCGCTTTTTTTAAATAATACTAACGTGTTAAGAAATTTCTATCATCATAACAGTTTATCTTTCAGTTAAGATCTGTAGTCAACTAAGCCTTATACTAAACATACTTAACTAGCTTAAACGCAACTTGACTGCAGTTAAAGTCTACATTTTAAGTTGTTAAATTCGTTATATTCCTCGTTGCATAACCACACCACTGTCCCCCTCGGGGCATCTTTCCCCGATGAAGGACTAACATCTTGGTGTATTGAAATTTCAGTGTAATGAGGTGCTACCAGTACCTCTAGTTTACCGGGACTCTTCTCTGAAAGATTTGACATGAGAGCGAACCAAAGCACATCATAATCCGTTGGCAAGTTTTCCAATGGAATTTGTCATAGCTGGTCAGTTGGTTGAGGTTCCTTCAGTATCCACGTAGTGTCTGTGGTACAAACAAAATTCGCGGAAATTGGGTGCTTAATTAAAAGATTGATACCCGGTGATATATAAATTTCAAAAAGTTTCTGTTACCGCTCCTTGGTATTTACTCATTCTCGACTTATCACCTTGTGGCCATTGAAAAAGTCTGTTAATTAAAAATAAAAATGTATGTTCAAACCACCAATTACGTCCCCTATGTAGATGCTGTTGCCAAAACAAAAGAAGCCATCTCAGTAGAAGTCCAAGAATGCACTGGTGTGAGTGTTTAGATAATGAGAATGCTTGTAGAGACATTGCATTCTCCATAGCATAGTTTTCACCTAATGTCGGTACCGACGCTAATTCTTCATCTGTAAATTTGCCACCGGCGTGTATGAGGCGGTGGTGACTCACCACTGGTGAGTCGCAAAGAAGCTCACTCAGTATATGAGTTTTAACTGGTGATGATCAAATGTATTCTCGGTCTTTTTTGGAATGATATGACATGGGGTCGAATTAGAGAACCACATAAAATAGAACCAAGGGGCAGAGTTTCGGACTTTGTCTTGTAGCTTGAACCCAAACTCGCAGGAAGAAAAGGTTCTTTAAAATACTGGTGTCCATGGAACATTTAAAATATATCAAAGTGTCAATGGCATTTTTTTGTAGCATTGATTTTCTTTAACCAGATATAATTTGTTTCGGAGTCTGATGTCTTGTTGGCCAACTTGGAGGAAAAGTGTGTCTGATTGTAAAGTTTCTAAACTATTCTTGAAAAAACTGTTGGCATCACTTCTAAAATAAGTAATCGTTTTATAAACACACACTACGTAAATTTTTCAACTCTGATACATTCGTCCGTACTCTCGTATGTACATATGAACATCATCAAATCATACTTTCATACTTGTACATAAAAACATCATATATGTACCTACAAACGGTACAAAACAATCGATCTTTTTCTTATTCGTATTTGTATGTATGTATGTTTTTATTACTTTTTCTTATTTCGTATTTATTTTTCCAGTATTTTTCTTTTCCTTTCTATATCTTTTGTATTTCTTCCACTACACAACAACTACGACTACTTGTCAGCCAGTAAACCTAACGACGTTGATTTTTTCTCTTGATTTTGTGTTGTTGTAATTTAAGTTGTGAAAATACTTTGTGATGATCATCATTATGAGTATGATGTTGATCATGTCGTTTTTGTAGTAATAATAATAAAGTTCAGATCAGTAAACTTACGAACAGATACGACCTCTTATTATGGTTCTTTTTTTCTTATTTTTGATTTGATTTTTGTTGTATATTTATTTTGGGGAGAATGAATAAATGACAACAACAATAATAACAACAATTTATTGTCGTCATCATCATCATCATTTGTATTTACTTATACTCTGATTACATTTTGAGTAGTTATATAAAATAGGAATCTCTTTTTTAATCTGTTGAGAATCAAATCAAAAACAGATGTTTTAAAACCAGATCTGACCTGATCATGACGAATATGAAATGAATACAATAATGTGAAAGTTTTCCCAAATTTCAGTGAAAAAAATATGAAGATCCATTTAGGAAAAGATTCTTATATGGAGCCGCAAATTCCAGTATATGCTAAATTAAGTTTGGTAAATAAGGATCTTTCTTGTCGGCTCTAAGACAAATCCATGAATATCGTCCAAAACTTTTCAAAAAATATTAATAATGTATGTCCAAAATGGGTTTCAACTGCGACTGCAAAAAAGCTTTAAATAATCATCTTGATGCAGGCGTTCGTCTTAATTTTATTTTTTTCAGTGCATTATTAAAAAAAACAGAAAATCATCAAAAATAAACTAAATCCAGGAAACAAACTGGAGAAAGGAGAATAACAAAAGAAAGAAATAAAAAAACGATTTTATAAAATAAGATCTTACTTTATAGACACAACAACAATATCTTTTTTCTTCGTATTTCTACATTTAATGAGAAAACTGAAAAATAATAAAACTTGTATAATAATGAGATGACAATAACGTACAAGAAGAAATAAATACAAATAAAAAACAAGAACAAAATAACTAGATCGATAAAAAAAACACAGAGCAGTACTCCCCATCATTATTTACTCTCTTTTATACAATAGGTATTTTCTATTATTACGTGGTCTAACAGAATTATATATAAATAACATTTAGTATTTCTGATTTCCAAACATTATTCCACTCAACGCAATTAAATAAAGAAAGGTGTCAGTTGTTTTGGTGAATGTTGTTTGGTAGTAGTGCCAATGATCTTTTTTAGCCCAAGCAAAATAGAGAAATGGATCGATCGATCGTTTTAAAATGAGAAGCTACGACGTATGTTGTTTTTATTATCTACTGCTTTTATTACCTTTATTCGCAATTTCTTCAGTTGTCTCTTCTAATGTGTTTATTGCAGTTAGTGGAGAATACAAAAATAAAACTTTTTACTCATATAGAAAAAAAAGATGCCAAAACCGATTACTCACCACTACTACCAGTATAATTTTACTTACTACCGGTAGTTTTTGTAGCAACAATATGTAATAATATAATTTTTTTTTTTTTGTTGTATTCCTGATTATTTAATTTTAATGAGTCAGAGAGTAAAAGAGAGTGATAAAGAGAGTTTTTCTTTTGTAAATATATCACTTGTAATATATTTGTGTTTTTGCTGTTATTGTTTACGGACAAATATATAGATCATAATAAATATTATTTTGAGTAATTTGAGCTGCGTGATAACGATTTTATATAGTAAATTATTAACAAATTAAAATATTAGTTTTTTTTATGTGAAAACCTCACGCGAATTGTAAGATTAATATGGATTGCAAAATATTATCATCAAGTAATAAAATCAACCCAATTTTTAGTTATTGTTGTTATTAGAATCAAAAATCTTGTTATAAAGATAGTGACGTTGAAAAAGAAAGGTTTAATGATTTCAAGAAATTATGCATACCCTAAAGGGCTTAAGCCATACTATTTATTTATTTATCTGATTTGAAAGATTGTCTGGAATAGTGATAGAAGTGGACTTAATTTTGACTAATGCCACTAAAAATTATCAATATTTACATGTCGTTAATCCCATTTTAAATTTGTCTTTTATAGATCATATTTTGAATTGTTATGAACAGGGCAAAGATTTTCATGCACTAAATTAAATTACAAATATGCGCTTATAATATGCACTATAAAATAGGAAAATATGCATTAAAAATGTGAAAAATATGCACAAAAAAATATGTACTATGTACTATAATACCACTTTAACAGATCCACAACCTCAAGAATGATAAATATACAGACTACGACACAACTAACAGAACCACGACCTCGAGAATGACAAATATACAGACTATGACACAACTTTAAATAGCGTCCCTTCAAAAACTGGGTAATTGTAATTACTTACCTAACAACATATCTTTCAATGACTACTTGATAACGCCTGTATTACATAGAAGTAGTCTAATAAGGACTTACTAATAATGTGTTATATAAATACTTTCTAATTCAGTAGTCATCTTGCTAGTAAATATATAGATGCTGTATACGTTTTTTCATGTGATTTACAATTACAACTTTTTCTAATTACTTGTAATCGTTTGTGGTAAGTACTTGCTTCCATTGACATGTTAAAATAATGACTTAAAATGCTATTTTGTAAGTAAATTTTAGTATATTAACCCCTTACATGGCAATCAAAGTTTTTACTGGCATATTTTTAATTTTTGAAAGTGGAAAGCTTGATAGCAATTATAAAAAATTTTGGCGAATGAATGTGGTTTTTATAAATTATATTTCATACGAATTTGATCGTTTGGTAATATTTTTAAGTGAATTTTGGACGTGAGAGAGATGTAAGAACAAAATTTCATCAAGTTATATTTTTCTTCGGGACTATCCGACCGAACTGCTGGGTCCTTACTTTAAAAACAATCAAATTTATATTCGGGCATTATTCGTGAAATTTAACAAAAACTCAAAAATAGATGTGGATTTTAGCGTTGCGTCAATCGAGCTGAATTGATTTGCTTAGATTTAATTGCTTACAGATCTCACACTGACAGATTTTCACATACAATTTAAAACAGAATTAAACTTATTAATTATTTATATTATTTACTTATACTTTGTAATAAAATTTCACGAAAAAATAGTGATGCAGATGACACATACAGCTCATTACCAGTTAGTGTACAAATTATAGAAATACTACCTCTTAAGTTAATGAATTTCATTAGCATTGATTAAAAATAAATTAAAGTAAATGACAATAAATTATATAAAACTAAATTTAAAAACCATTAGCAGCAGTTCAACAATATGTATGTACACCAAACAAAATAAACAACAAATTAACAAGTCAACCCCAAATAAAAACTCTTTAGCACACTTCTAAAAAAAAAGACAATAAATTGATCAAAAATTACAATAAGGATTTATGATCACTGGGAGAATTTTCAACAGAAAAACAAATAAATTAAACAAATTGCAGTAAAGACCCGCATTAAACGGAAAGAACCCCTTTTTTGTAAGGAAAACAAAAATAAATAAAAACAACATTTGTCACATTATTGACATTCCCATAAGAGATCTTTTAAAAGTGGGATGACCGATCAAGGATGAAATGTAAACACAACATTTCTGGTTGCTGTTGTTTACGTCAATCATACAAACGCACAGTAGTAGTTGTAGTAAAAGTTGGTGGTGTTGACTGATGATTGACTGTTTGCTGCCTGGTGGCGGTTGCAGTAGTAATGAAATACTATTTTAAATTACAAAAAGATGTCTCCACTTTTATTTAATATATTCCCAACTAACCAACCATTCCATTCATTCATTAATTTCTCATCTCTTTGGAAAAATGCAAAAACAAACTAAAAGGCAGCAGCAAAAACAAGGTTGAAATACATAAAGTTGATGCATTCGGTTGAAAATGTAATTCATAAAACGGAGCATGTCTTTCAATACGTTTTTTTTTGTACCCTACAATAAGAAGTGATTTTACCAAAAAAAATGTTGTTCATAATTAAACCAATCATAAGTATTTGAAAAAATCATCATCTGATGTTCCATCAGATTTTCTATTGAATAAGGCCGACCTAAAGCCCCATTTCATAACATCTGTTAGGGTTGCACCATTGTAAGATTTCCCCCTAGAAAGAATGTTTTATATAATGGATTTGATCCTAATAGATGTTATTAATGGGTGAGATTATGGACGGCCTATTTTTAATAGCAGTAGGGTTTCATTTAGTCGGACTGGACTGACTATACTTTTACAGTTGTTTTTCATTATTTTTTGATATTGCATGAAAAAAACTGCGGGTTTAACGCACGCGTCAATGACTTTTTTTATTATACGATTGCATGAAATGTTTGAATAAAAACGAAACCAACAACAACCAAAAACGACAACAAAATTTAACAACAAATACAGGAAAAGGAAAACATAAAAAACAAACTGCTAAATATGCATTTAAGAATACATAGTTAAGCATGCAATTTGTTTCTTTAAACCGACATAAAATTTAAAATAAAACATACAATTGAAAAAATAATTTACAAAATATTTTTTAATTTAAATCCTTCTTAGAATGCGCCTAATCATTCCTTTTAAAATTCCCTAGTTAGATATTTTAAATTTGTTTTCTATTTCTTAGATCTCTGCAAAACAAAATTGTTTGCTTGTACTCAATTGTCAATTCTTCATAATATTGTCAACAATTTAAAGGTTGTTGTCGTTTGTATTGTTGTACCTAGTTGCTGTCAGAAAAAATACAAGACTTACAATACAACAAAAATATAAAAACATTTATCTAATTGTTACTAATTGCTTTTAAAGCTTAAGTAATTGCTAGTCTATGTATTTTTGTTTGTCTACAAGTACTTTCTCTACGTAATTTGACATATTACAAGTGTGTATTTATGTAGAAGTGTCTTGTCTTAGTTGTTTTTTGCTTTTGCTAATTCTTTGTCGTCATTTTATTTAACATCATTATGCAATTCTTTAGAAAAAAACTATAAAATCTTCATACTTGTTTAAGTAATTTCTGTGTTTTGTTTTTCTTGTCATAAATGCATATTTTTATCACTTGCATTTTTGTGAAAAATTTCCGAGGGGAAAGAAAATCATGTTTGCAATGTAAACATAAAAAAATTGCAAGAACAAATGTAAGCTTACAAATTCAAATTACAATAAGTTATGTAAGTTCAGACAATTGTAAGATATTTCTGAACATTTTTCTGCCAACATTGTAAGATCTGACAACCGTGTATACGTAGCTTTAGCATACAAGTTTAACTTATGTAAATATACGACTCTTCGACTGACAATTGGTAAATTGATAAAATTGTGTCGATTAACTACTATTTGGCGAGTTGCCACACCCACATGAAACAAATATTAAAAGTCGAATATCTCTTAAACTTAAGAGCTAGAGTTCTTATTTTTTATATGGCGTAACAGCTCCATGAATTCCATACCGATCGAAAGTGGAATTATAAATTTTGCCAATATGTGAATATGTGGTTCATTCTGAAAAATATGTCATTTTCCTGTTTTGAAGAAGAAAATTAGGAAACTTAATTCCACTTTCGATCGGAATGGAATTCTGTGGCAGTGCTGATAACAGTAAGAGTCCTAATGCAGCCACTTTATTATCTCAAATTTTGCCAATATGTGAAGTGGTTTCATTCTGAAAAATATGTAATTTTCCTTTTTTGAAGAAGAAAATTAGGAAACTTAATTCTACTTTCGATCGGAATTGAATTCTGTGGCAGGCCTGATAACAGTAAGAGTCATAATGCAGTCAATTTATTATCATAAAAATTGGTGAACTAAAAATAGGCAAAGTAGGCGTGGCCTACGTATATCTGGGAAACCTTAAGAGCTAGAATTCTCAAATTTTTACCGGTAACATTTAAATTCATATACAATATTTAGGTTGTGCCACATTTCATCAATTAAATATATAAATTCGTACATCTTAGAATCCATTAGAGCTATGAAAATTCGGAACAAATGGGTGAACATAGACTGGTAGGCGTTGTATCTCCTATTTAAAGTGTAGCGAAGCTCACTGTAAGTTGTTGTAAGTTGTAGAATAAATTGATTATACCAAACACACAGATAATGTAATACACATTATCAATCTAGTTTCATATTATTTGTAATTTTGAATTATCCGATTATTAACCGGTTAACAACAAAGAATTATTATAATTCGAGTAAGACAAAACCCCGAATAATTGAATAACCTATTCAACACATCGCTTATAAAAAAATAAAGTAGTTCCAAAACGTATTACATATATCACCACTTGAAAAGTATTTTTTTTTTTTGCATCTGTAGAAGTGATTTTTACCTACTTGCAAAGAAGTAGTGCATTTGGAATCAATATAAAAATGACATCTCTTCTATGAAAAACCAATGTTAAAACATGATAAGCCTGTGTCAATCATCGCTTCAGTTCTTGTCATAGTTAACGAATTGCTGCACTTTTGACAACATTGAGTTGTCAGACAAGATAGTGTAGTCGTACATATGTATACACCTTGACAACGGATGTGATTGAAAAATGATAAATAATTTCTTGGCAATTTGGTACGTTCGAAGAAAATGTTTTTTAGCGGTTAGTCGAATAATTTTTATTCGAATTATAACACTAACACTCAGGAAGTTAATCTAAGTCGGTCTTTATTATAGGGTTGATAGTGTAGGACCTATAGTTTAGTCAACTAGAATCATCACCACAATCGCAGAATACCCTGGTTCAACTCACAAAGGGAAGAGAAAAAAACAAACAAATTTTTCTTTCAAAATTGTCTGCTATTATTATCAGCATAACTGTTTGCGGATTTTATAAATGGAAAAAAGTTCATTGTTTTTGTTTTCTTACACCACATACAAGCAAACATTTAAAGAAAAACTAAAAAAACAATAAATAATTTATGCATACATCAGTGTAATTGTAGTAGATTTATGTCATGAAAAAAAATATAAAAAAAGAAATATAGTTCAATTGCATTCATACCAGAAAAAAAGTGAAATGAAGAAATAATAAACATTCATTCATATAAAAAAACGCCACACAAACAATTGCAATTGTAAGCACATAGATACAAAATAAATACAAACAAAAGTATGTTACAATAATTATGATTCATTGATCGATCGATCGATTGATTCCACATTAAACGATAATTGTAAATGTTTGCAATTTATTTAGCATATTTACTCTTTTTTTAGTTTTAATATAAAACTTTGCTTGTTTTTGTCGTTTTTAGGTGAAATTAAAGTTGAAAATAAAATCAATTTTGTCTACATCAACTAAAACATACAGATAAAAGTTTAAAACATATTTGTTGTTTGCCCTTAATTTTCATTAAATTACCCGTTGATTATTGTTTTTTTATTTATTCTTTATTTGCATTTAAATAGTGTAATAATCATCAATGTAATTTTTAAGTTTTCTCTTATTATTATTGTTATTGCAATTCAATTGGCAATAGTTTTAGTTTTTTGTAAATTTGAAAACAGAGGGTTTTAAAGCGTGACGATATTTTTGGGAAATAAACTATTGTTAGAAATGTTTGTTATTCTAAATAATAACCTTAATAACTGTTACTAAAGTTTGTAAACAACATACTGAAAATTAATATTTTGCTTTATTTATAAAAACATAAAAGCTATGAAAAAATTAATATATCTTTACCCAGAGGGTAAAGCCGGTAGATCATATCATATCATATCAAACCGATATTGATAGAATCCGTTGTCAATAATGAGCTTATTACGTTTATTAACATTCAGATTTCGACAACGAATTGTTGCAATTTTATTAACGTTGTGTTGTCAAACAACATAGTATTGTTGTACGTATGTATATACTTTGGCAACAGATGTTATTGGAAAATTATAAACAATATCATGTCAATTTGGTACCAGGCGCATACAATACAATCTGAGTATTAATCCAAACATTCCAATTGACCTATTCAGAAGTTTAGAAGTTCTTTACTTTTATGTTTAGGGACAGATAAGGAGTTTTAAAATCAATTCTTTTAATCTATATTTTTAAACCACCCTGTTCTTAAAATATATTATCAACTTTTTAGTCGCTTTACTAAATTAAGTACTCGTAGCTCCTCTATACTTACTATGGTCGTAGTCGACTATTTCAGTTTTTTATTTAATTTTTTTTTTGTATAGTATTGTGTCGTTATAAGTCACGATTTTCTACTGTAATCTAATGAAATCGTTTAAGTATTTTTTCTTCCCCACATTTTTTCCTTTTTTTAAATACTCGTATTCGTTTAGTATTTTCAGAATGTTGAAAAGAAAAGAGAAAAAAGGCTTGTCAATGTTTATTATATTGTTATTTTTATTTCTAACATTGTGGTGGCTTTTTAACTCCTCTCTATTTTTCTTTAAATATCTTATTACTATTTTTTTATTATTATCATTAAGTTTAAATCACATTTTAAAGATTTTTAACGAAAAATACAAATAAAGACAGCTAGATTTGAAAATTATTTTTAATGATAGAGAAGCGTTATTTACAATCGTATATTTTGTAAATAAAAATCGCAATTGAAAAATTAAATATGTATAAAATTTTAATTTATAGCAAGAAAGATTAAAAATGTGTGTCAGTGAAAAAAGATCCAGGTTTTATGATAAAGGTCTATGTACCTGTATCAGAAACAACTTATACACACTTGTTATTTCGAACAAAATGGAGTCTTGAGAAAAATATGTAAAAAAATAATTAAAACTTTTAAATAAATCTAAAGTAGCAAGCAATATATCTAAATATTTATTGTCGGACTGTTTCAAAAGCCACAAAACCAACACTGATCATTGAAAAAACTCAGGATCGTGAATAAAAGTCTAAAAGATTTTGTAAAAGCGAAATACTCTTCTATAGAAAACCGATCGTAAAGTTGAATGATGGAAATTTATGTTAAGGGGGAAGACTTTCCGAAATATCCGGTTCAAGGTTATTATGCGGCTGATGGACGAGGCCATTTGCAGTTGTGACAAAAGAGTTAGTTAGTTAGTTAGTTAGTTAGTTAGTTAGTTAGTTAGTTAGTTAGTTAGTTAGTTTGAAAGGAGGATGTATACACATCAAATCCTCTATCGGGCCTGTTGTGAGCTCCTTAACCAGTGCCACATGTGGGTCTACCAAACTAGAACACTAACCTACCGTAGGCCACTGTGACAAAAGAAGGCAACCACAATGAACTCAGAAATACCCAATACAATGTTTTTACAAAAGGGGATTTTAACAATGTTTAACACCAGATATCATCTTCATTGAAAAGAAATTATTAAATTATGCAGGAAAATTGTCCTTGGAAATGTCCAACTTTTAGCATGAGTCTAAATATGTATGCAAGATGTAAAAACTGGAATGGTAGGATTTCAGCCAATATTTGAACTTTTAATGAATTTGTATAAATATCTCATTTCTTATAAAAAAAATTTTGGAGAAAATTTCTTTCTATAAAAAATTTTTTAAAAATTACTAGTTTATACAAAAAAATCTCTTTTTATAGAAATTTTCTCCTTAAAGAAAATTTTTAAAAATTCCCTTATTATAGAAAATTTTAAAAAATTCTTTCTTTATATTATTAAATTTTTAAAAATGTTCCTTTTTATACAAAATTTTCGAAATAAATTTATGTATATACATATGTATATGTATATTTTAAAAAATTGTCATTTTATAAAAAAAATTTCGAAGAATTCTCTTTTAATAGAAAATTTTTAAAAAATTCACTTTTAAAAATTTTTCAAAAATTCTCGTTTTTATAAAAATTTTTCAAAATTTCTCACTCTTACAAAAATTTTTCAAAATTCTGTTTTTATGTAAAATGCTTCTTTGAAAATGTATAAAAAACGTTTTCTTCTAATGTCAAAAAAATATTAAATTTCCAGATCAAATTGAAATTAAAAAAAAAAACATTTTTTTTGTTTACTTTTTTCACCATTAAGAAATGGCAAAGTTCAAATAAGTTCAATCACATTTATTTAGTTTATTTTAGAAAAAAAATCACGAATAAAATTAAGGAAAAAAAGAATAATAATAGAAATAGTGGTTGGTAAATTTAAACAAAGAAAATAAACTTAAACTTATAAAAACCTCACCTTAAACTTCTTACTGCATTAAGGATGAGGAAGATATTGATGATGATGACAAAGATGTAGTCTAAATTTACACATGTAATAAAAACAGGGAAAACTTTGCAAAAGCAGACAAAAAAAACAACAAAATCTACTAAACGAGATCTAAACAAACACTAATTCAAAAAGTACAATTCCATGAAATACAACAAACAGCAACAAACTATTGCTAACAAGTATTAGGAACCACTATTATTTTCTAATACTCATAGCTCAGTAACAACGAAAACGATCGGCAAAAAAAAACTGGAGAAAAAAAGGTACATGAACTACAACTACGATACTGTAGTGGTAGTTGTACCATGAATTAACAACTACAACAAAACTCGAAAAGCAGTTGTTAGAATATAATAAAAAAAATAAACTTTGTTGATCGCCCACTTCCTCCTTTTTAGAATTTTGCTCTTTTTGTTGTTGTTTTTGCTTAACGTAGCAAGAAAACTTACAAAAAAACGTTCTAAACAAATCTTGCTTAAAAACCAAGTCAAAGGCCTTTAATTTCTCGAATACTCCCCCAACCAAATAAATGTGGAGAACGAAGTTTAGCAAACAGCACACAGTGGTATAGGAAAAAAAAAAGAGGGAAATAATTCGGTAACTTCTAAACGGTTAATCCGATTTTAATGAAATTTGGTATGCACAAAGAGGAGGTGTTGT